>NC_033797.1:131859796-131873240 GCF_001876935.1 Asparagus officinalis
AGGTATTACATGGGGATTATTGCAGAGTCATCTGTTGGGTGGATATACAGAAAATATGAGTTTGATTATCCTATAGGTTGACAGGCTGAGATTTACTAAAACAGGAAATAATTCTTTTGATGAGTTATATTATACCAGGTCTTTTGGCAAAACAGGAAAGAATTCTTTTGATGAGTTATATTATAGTAGGACTTTTGGTATATGCTGTATCTCGAGCAACAAGCCAAGAACTTGCTGCTTACCAAACACAGAAGAGAGTAGTCTGTTAACTTGAATAAAGAAAACAGGAGTATGTGCACTCATGTTAGATGATAGTATGTAGTTTCAGCTATTTTCTCTGCCTAATCAACACCCTTGCTGCTTACCAAACACAGAAGAGAGTAGTCTGTTAACTTGAATAAAGAAAACAGGAGTATGTGCACTCGTGTTAGATGATAGTATGTAGTTTCAGCTATTTTCTCTGCCTAATCAGCATCGTTTGCCTATGTTCTGCTCTTGAATATGTCCGGGTCACTTTGTTCATGTTATTCCTTAAAGGTAATGTCATGCAAGAACGAATGTTTTCTTTACAATTCATAATTTTTTAAAGGGTTAATTGCGGATAGACCCCCATGTACTATCTCCAATTTGAACTTATTGCCTATGTAGTTCTACTGTTGCAGATAAACCTCCTTAATGGAATTCTTTTGACCCTTTTTCAGGGGGGTCTATCTGCTACAATAATTTTTCACTCAAGGGGTCTATTTGCAACGAGAGAACTCTTTCAGGTGCTCTATTGGCAATAGAACTCCATGGGTAGTAAGTTCAATGGTGATAGCACAGGGGGTCTATGTGCGATTGACCCTTTTTATAATTACATCTCTTGGTTAGTTGGTTTTCAGTTTCATCAGTTCTGGGGTGGAGTTGGGAACATAAATGGATTTGTTTCTTCCCACTTTAGCTGGATGGACCATACAGTAGATAAAGGAGGGTAAAGTTTTCTATTCTGAGTGTAGAGGTCCAGGTGGATTAATTAAATTAAGTTGGCGATTTGAAACTATAAAAAAGGAAAATCTAAGTATATTGTTTTTCTTGTAAAGGTAACTTTCATATCTATGCATAGAGAAAAATCGGCTTCAATGGTTACATTTCCTTGACTTGCATGCATTTATTGAAAGGTATTATTGTACCATTAGTGGCGGGTGTTTGATATCATTTATGTAGGACTGGGCAATATGTATGGGAGGACCATCGACCGCTATCTGGTATGTGGAAAGGTACAAGTGGTGGAGAAGCAATTTCTTTGAGTGGTTGTGATGATGATCAAACCTCTGCTGATACTTCGGTAATCCTTCACTACTTTTGCAATTGCTCAAATTTGCATTGAATATATTTCATAAACTCCGAAAAAGAGCCTGCAGACAATTTTGTCAAATAGGCAATGCCTGAAGCTCTGGGAATTTCGGGAAGAAATCCTTAGTTCTTTTTTGTTCTTTTGACATTCAGGGATTCCTACTATCTCATTATCTAGTATGTTCTCACTTGAGTATGTTCTTCCTCATTCTCCAATCTTTTACTTTCTGTTGTCTTTCAAAAAGATACCACCAATTTTGGAAGGCTAAATTGACTGGAAAGAATATATTTTTTGTCTTCTATCTCACAAGAACTACAGTTTTAAGAAGTTAGTAATAGCAAGCAAATCTTCTCTTCTAAGAATATAAAAGAGAGATCCCAATTTTATTTATGTTTTTTTCCAGCAGGTTAACCTCCGGTTTCCAGATATGAGTTAATTCAAACCGACTTGAATTGAAATGGTTGAAAACAGTCCTTATAGGGAGATCACACAAAATTTGATCGAATAGGGGACATTATATAATTAATTATCTTGATGTTTAATGGCTCAGCAGGACCTTAATTTTGTCTCCTAATCTTAGTGTGCTATAAGCTTGAACTAAGAAGACTCTCTCATTGCTTACAGTCACACATGCATTGTAGTCACTACATATTCCAAACCTTCATTAAATTTTTTTTATTCCTGTAGTTTTTGAAAACTTTGGTGTACCAAATGAGCAGGCTCTCTCAAAAATAACATCAACGGGAGCCATGACTTTCTGCTTCATCCAAGCTATTGAGCGAGGCCATGGAGCCACATATGGAAGCATCCTAAATTCAATGAGGTCTACCATAAGAAGCACTGGGGACTCAATGGGCGGAGGTCCTGTGACATCTCTCTTGACCATGCTTTTGACTGGAGGAAGCGTAGGTGGTGGGTTGAGACAGGTACTTTTTACTATTAATCTTTATGCATTTTTCCGTTCAAGTTAAATTTAACTATTACCTGGGGTTTGAAGATAGAGCCTTGTCTTATCTATAAACATAGTTGATACCGTCAAAGTACATGCACAGGACTTCACCAAGGCAACCCCACCCCAACTCCAAAAAAAAAGGAAAAAAGAAAAAACTTTGGGTCTCAGCTACATAATGACTCCATTTAGTTCTACTAGGTGGAATGCACGTGCACTGCACATGGGCAAATATCTAAAAACGACCGTTTTTCAATATTAATAAGCAAAATCGACCATTTAAAAAAAATTTCAGCAAAACTTACATTTTCAGTGAAAAAGGATCGATTTTGCAGTTTTCCAACTGCACGGGACTACGTGCAGTTCTCCCCAAAACCCAACCGTCACCACTTCACACACTCTCCTCTCCAAACTTCGCCTCCCCCAACCCCTCCCCCAATCGCCGCCATGCCAACACCCAGCGAGTGCCCGACAAACACAAGCTTATACCCATCCCCACACTCCTCCAACGCCCTCGCAATCATCTCCGCCTCCCGATTCAGCACCCAAATCGTCGCCTTCAGCAGCCCGCGGTGGACAAACCCATCGTCGGAGTAGGCAGCGCGTTTGAGGACGACGGTCGGGTCCATGAGGTATCCGTTGGGGGACGGGGCCCACTTAGGGCTGGAAAAGTTGGGCTCGTAGATGTCGAGGACGACACGGACGGCGTGAGGGATGGGGGAGAAGGCGGGGGATGCGGCGGTGGGCCAGGAGGCGTTGTCGCAGTGGCAGAAGGCCCAACGGGTGAAGCCCAGACAGAAGAGGCACTCGATGACAGAGGACATGACGGGGGTGATCTAATAATTCTAGAAGTAATTAATCTGATCATTAACTGCATTTTTATTTTGCGTTGATTTTGGATTATTCTTGAGTGGAATTTTGTTTGAATATATGAAAGTCGGGAAGGAGAGGAAGAAGGTTATGATCGCTTCTGGATGAAGGGATGTAGGCGGAGACGCGGAGGGAAGTTGGAGAGAGCTCAACGTGGTGACAGCTGGGTTTTTGGGAGAACTGCACGGGATTAGTAGTCCTGTGCAGTTGGAAAACTGCAAAATTGACCCTTTTTCACTAAAAAGATCGATTTTGCTGAATTTTTTTAAATGGTCGATTTTGCTTTTTAATATTGAAAAACGGTTGTTTTTAAAATTTTGTCCTTTATTTTAAGTTTATTTATTTACTATAACATGTTTGCAAAAAAAGTTTATGATTATCATAATATATTAACTTTTTTGGATATTTCTACGTATAATATCTTGTTGGTTTTAACATTTTGCCTTCCACAAAAAAGTCTTGAAATCTTAATGACTTAATAGCAATTTAATGATTTGAAGATCTAATTTCAAAATATTAATGATGTAAGGGACCAATATAAAAAAAACTATTATTATTAATGATAAAAATAAATTCTTGAATTCATCAAAATAAAATGGTACGTTTCATGTGGTCATATAGGATTTTATTTAACTATAAAGAAATCACTTTCACTTGTTTACTTTCACCTATTGTTTATCTGGTGACCAAATATTATAGATATTTAAAAACTTTTTTTCTAGAATTTTTTTCGTCAGAATGTGTAAATTCAATCATAAAGAAAACATAAATTATATGATCAATTCTAAAATTTGATATTGTAGTCTTTCTACATCTTCCTAACTAATTAATTGATTTGTCAAAACGATTACTCTCTAGTTTCAGAAAAGTATAAAATATAATATGAGAATGATTTATACATATTATGCACTATGGATTGTATTTTAACAAATAATTTAGATCTATCCAATGTCAAACAACATCCAAAAATTTAGGTTAAGAGTTATAAGAATTTATTATCCGTAACAATACTCATATCCAAGCTACGTGTTTCATAAACTTATAAGAAGGTGAGAACTATAAAAATAAATAATTTAATATATTTTGTCAAATAATTTATTATAAATCATGAAAGACAAGGTGAATCAGAAGGATCACATACCCTTCACTAATAAAGATTAATTTTTTTAGAGATTCTTGTAGCAAAAGATTTTCAGAGTTGATGTATAGGATAAATCTTAGGACACATAATCCAAATCAGTTCATAGAGTGATATACTTGCTATAAAATCTACTTTTATAAGATTGATGTCACATGTGCCTTAAGTTGAGTTTTAAGGGTTAATTTTAGAAAACGCCCTCTTAGCTATGGGGGGTAATGTCAAAAATCCCCCTTAAATTTTTTTTTTGGGATATGAGGGAAACCTAGTAAGGCAGAAGGATCCCCGAGTCAATGCCCGAGTTTGTGCCCTCCACCCTTACCAATAAACCATGGGCATGGGTGAACTGACCCCTACCCCATCCAGTCACCAAGTTAGTAGGAAACTAAAAGGACGTGTGACAAACTTCAAACTTGGGCATTTGGCCACAAAAATTAAACTGAGTAAATCTTCGTCAAATTTGGGGTGTTGTAGATAATCTTTCTCAACTGATAATCTTTCTCAACTTCAATTTTTTGATTTAATCCTATAAACTTTTCTCACTTAACCGCTCGTAACTAATATCATTGAGTCTAATCTATTATATGACAAGTATTTGATTTGGAAAGACCAAAATATCCCCCAACCATAAAAGAATTAGCTTGACTTTTGCTAGATTAAAGAAAAATAGGAGATATAGAAGGAAAAAGAATTATAAATTGGTCGTGATCCTTTTATTATAGCTTGAGAGTTTTTTAACTAAAATAGCTTTCTTCAAGAGGGTATTTTCTCCAAATTATATATTCAAGTAACCACATTAAAGGGTTTTGTTGAGAGAAGTGTAAAAGATCAGGGGAATTTTTAAGAGACACGCTATAGTCGAGGGGTGTTTTCTAAAATCGCACCAAAGTTAAGAGAGGTTATCTACAACACCCTCACAGCTAGGATGTTTTGCCAAATTAAATCAATTGAGTGGTTTTTTGAGACAATCCTCATAGCTGAGAGAGTTTTTAAAAAAATTATCACTTTAAAATTTGGCTTGTTCACATTTTTACCCCTCAAATTTCTAATAATTTAATATTAGTCCTTTAAATTATAAGCAATTTCAAATTTTTGAGGGAATAATATAGAATTATTGGAGATCTAAAATCAAGGAACTTATATCTAAATTATCTTTAAATATTGCTCTTACAGGCAATGTATTAAATATCGGCTGATATATCGCTATATTGGCCAATATATCAGGTTAAAGACCTTACTCGATAATATTTATGGTTTTGTATTGTTTTCTTTGGGGATTTTTTTCCTAATATAGCGATTGTTATAAAAAATATTGGCCAATACATCCCATTGAAGATATCGATAAAATCGAGTCATTTTTAATTTGATTATGGGCTAGGGTTCGAGTCATTTTTAATTTGATTATGGGCTAGGGTTTGGGTTATGTTTGGGAACCAAAAGCGATACCCACGAAAGCCACAAAAGTCACAATTCGTCTCCCAAATTTCTCCACTTTTGGCTCTCCCATATTTTAAGCATATATTTTCATGCAAATTCTTATATTTAAAATTCATGAATATGTTAGATTATAGCTTACAATGTTATATTATGCATGAAAATTATATTATAGCTTACAATGTTATATTATGCCTGAAAATTATCTCATATGACACCCGATATTTTTTATATATCCCCGATTTCTGCAATCTGATATCATAGATTTTAGTTGTCTAATATTTATTTGACGTCCAACACTTTGTAGTAGTTCTTCGAAAGCCTCTTCTAAAGTTTTCTAAGCAATGTATATAATTTCAGGAAATAATTCAAAATCTCGGGATTATTTAAAATATGGTGCTTTAATTTTCCACACCTCCTCTACTATATAAATATAAGCTAAGCCTCTGGCCTCATATTATATGATGAATATTATTTATCAATAGGATCACATACAATTATTTGTGGTTAGCAAATGTTTTAAATCTTTATAGACTTTATTTAACTTAAATGCTTTATAATTTATGAAAGTTATATACCTCCACTTGTATCTTGTTGCACTTAAATATCTTAATATTTTTTAAAATTGCATGTTTGTACCTTCTATCTTGTTACCTAGATGCAAGAATACTCTTTGTAATTTTCCTATATGAGTGTCATGGTATAATTCTAGGATAATTCTATATTTTCTACTCTTTCCATAAATAATTTATCAACATGCAATTTGCCTATTAATATATTATTATACATTAGTAATAATTAATATAATGTAGTGTTTTACAATAAAATTGAAAGTTTTAGGGACCAAGTTAGACAAACTTAAAATGACATATAATATAATTAATTAATAATAATAATAATTAATTTAGTTTAGTTAGGATTAGAATGTAATATCAAAAAAGATTAGGGGTAATATAGTTCATAGAAAGTTTTTGTAATTTTCTTATATGAGTGTCAGGGTACACTTTTAGAACAATTCTATCTTTTCTACTCTTTCCATAAATAATTTATTAGCATGTAATTTGCCTATTAATATATTATTATACATTAATAATAATTAATATGATGTAGAGTTTTACAATAACATTGGAAGTTTTAGGAACCAAGTTAGACAAACTTGAAGTGGCATATAAATTTATAATATAATAAATTAACAATAATAATTACTTTAGTTTAATTATGATTAAACTATAATATCAAAAAAGAATAGGGGTAATGTAGTCCATAGTTTTTCCACAACTTCCTCTTTTAAAGGGAGTATGATATGATTAATTGATGTCTCCTCCACTAAGGTAAGTTGTTATCAACTTATCATATTCTTCTAAAGTGCTACCAACCAAGTGCTGTTAGCCTGTTACTACTCCTTTTCCCGTTAACTATAATTTGACTATTTCTTTTAACTGGTGCATTAGTGTCATACACTGCACATGACTGAACCATCTCAGTTGATTCTCTCTCATTTTATCCTTAAAAGGAGCAACATCTAACCTCCTGTGGATGTCTAACCTCCTGTGGATGCATTTATTTCTTATCCTATCCATAATTGTGTATTGACAAGTCCATAGCCACAAGTCCATCGTAGCATTCTCATCTCTGCTGCACTCAATTCTTTGTATTGTTGTTTTCTTAATTGCCCAACATTCTGATCCATATAAACCTTGTTGGTCTTATAGCAATCCTATAGAATTCTCTCTTCAATTTCATAGGTATTGTACAATCATATAAGACTCTAAACACTCATCCATTTTAACAATTTGAATTTGATGCAATAAACCACGTCATTCTCAATCCATCGTGTATCTGAAAACGAAGGCAAAAGAGAGAGAACACGAAAAAAGCATTGCAACCAAGCTATACTTTGAACTTATTTCTGTGAATAATTCTTCATTCCTACTGTTTGAAGTTTTATTGAATAAATAGAGACATTGAAGTCATTCGCTGACCACGATGCAAAGTACGTGCAGCATGCACACACCTTTCTATTGAGGCAATAAGGTTTCCACTACGGATTCCATTTTCATAGTTCTTGGACAAATGATACGACGTAATGGTTTCATTCCTATAAACCAACATATTACATTCAGAGAAAGAGAGGGTTATCAACTAATCCTTTTTTTTTTGCCCTTGCAGGAACCACAACTGACCTCAAATGAACCATTTGATGTCTATATGAAGCCATTCTCTTTTTGATTCATAGAGTCTGCATCTCTCTTATCGCCTTTCAATTTTATTCACACACATGTGTGCTTGTACAGTCACTGGTTACCTGAAGGGTTCTCACTACAGAGGCAGATCCCATGTTATCGACAATTATCTAATTATGCTGCATTTGGTGTCTGAACGATAATTTGAGAATTGATTCTCTTCTCAAACTTTTCATTGTATATGTAACAATTTTAAGTAACACATGCTCCAAACTGTTATTGCATGTGATTCATTTTGGAGGATAGAATTCAAAAGTTGAAGGGACAAAGTTATAGCTGGGTTTGCTGTATCTATGATATGCAGAGTAATATCTCAGTTTGCTGTATCTATTATATGCGCAATATCTCATGTTGTGTCTCTAAATGTTGTTTATTATACTCCAAACTTTCAAAATTTTGGGATACTTGATATCTACTTTTTTCCTTAAAAAAAACCATAATATTTGGGCACATTTGGTAGGTGGTGCATCAACCAAAACACTTTTTGCTACAGTAAGAACCTTACTAATTCCTGCCATTTGTTAACGATTGGTTTGTGAAGTACATTAACAATGGAAACTTTTACTTTTTCTTGAGAGAAACATTCAGTGACACAGCAGGACTTATGCTGATTTTGCCAACCTTATTAGTGATTTTGTTCCATAAGAAAAAAGTTTAGTGTTTTGGAGGTATTGGTCCCCCAAACTTTAATTATTTGAAATAGGTCCTGTAAAACCCATTAGTATGATCTCCCTAAAAACTACCCCCCAATAGACTCCTCAAGTTTAATTCTGTTCAATTAATACGTAAAAGACCCCCAAAGTTTAGTTATTCTGTATTTTCTCATTCATATTTGTGATTCTATCATATGTTTGCTTAACAATATATGACCATATAGCTTCTTCCTTACTCAAATCAGTCCAATCCGACCTAAACAAACCCAATCTGACCAAAACCAATTTCATAACCAGAGGATCTGGTTGCATTTGATTAGTATCCAATCAAATCAGCATGATTTGCTCCTCTGCTAGAACCAAAAGATTATAAATTTGTACAACATGCTACATTCTGGTTCTTTTCCAGTTTACTAGAAAACATTGAACAAAAAAACATCTCCTGCAAAAATTCTCTCCTCGCACCAAGAAAAACTTTGCAGTAGAGTATCCATCTTCTCTATCCTCTCATTAGCACTGCTAGCCTCCTCTCCTCAAATGAACGCTCCCTTGTTGCTATGTCAGTGGCTGGTGCAGGAGTCGAGGCCATCTGCATCGGTGCACAAACTGTTGTTGGAGTCTTTGGAGCTGTCAGCGTTGTTTTGGGAGTCATGTTCTCGTCTTCTCCATCAATATGATTTTCTGCGACTAAGGGAGCAAAGGGTTTCCGAGGAGCTTCTGGTTCATGAGCATTTATGGCATTGAAGGAAAATTCTTTAGACAAAAAGCTAGCAGCATCTTGGTCTTTCCTACCTGCAAACATCTTCATTGTAAAATGCTGAATACTAGAATATAAGGATCATTCGCATTCATGAGCATCACTATTGATTATGAATGAATGTACAGCAACAAAATCCTTATTTCTTATTTCAAACTTTTAGGGTTGACTACATAAATCCTTAGTTCTATTATGTGTTATCTCCTCATTTAAGTTAACAAATGTCATGTCCCTAATGCTTCTAATCAAGTTTTCCTAGACCTACCTCTAGTTCTCCTTGCTTCAGTAGTCATAACCTTATAATTTACATCAAGGAGGAATTTACTCCAAAATTTTTGGGGTCGGCTACATGAATTGTAGGACTTCCATTCAGTGTTGTTAAGGATTATTTCCTCCATCAAGTAACCACTATCATATTCTTCTCAATGCTTCTAAAGTTCTCTTGAGCCTATCTCTAGTCCTCACTCCGTAATTTATAATTTTATATTTTTTCTTAACCCCTAACTGGTGCATTTAGTGATTTTCCATTGCATATGACAAAACCATCTACACAAATTCATGTTCAAGGAAAACTTGGAAAAATAGGAGTATAGAACTTATTTGCTGAATCGCACTGCTACGCTCCATGTTTTTTACCTTTACTTATTCATGTTCAATAAAACAAGGTAGTGACTATTTTAGATCTATTTCATAACTTTTTCTGAAGTTTCTGCAACAATTCTAAAGGTCTTCAAATTAACCTATTTGAGGAGACAGTTGAGATTGAGATATCAACAAAATCTTATTTATCCTGTAAAGCCTCCTGATTGGAGCAATAGGAAGGTGTTAAAGAAAACAAACCAGCATAAGGAGAGGCAGTACCATCAGCCTTTCTAGCTGACATAGGCCTGGGTTTTTGCACTTCATCCTTTGCACTTTGCAATGGTGCTCCACCGAGAGACTGCCTTCTATTATATCCCATAGTCAAATTTCTAAGCATCTTTTTCGAGCTTTGCGGTTTTGAAGGACTCGGTTTAGATCCAAAAAGTACTTCTTGTTCGGCAATAAGCTGGCCTTGGAGTCGCTTTTGATCCTGAAAAGTTGATATTTGTATGGTATTAGGTCCAGCAACTCATTTGAACTGATATTTGAAATGCGAATGCGATACCCTTTGCCTTTTGCGTTCTTGCTCTTTCTCCTGCCTCAAAGTGGTATATTCTTCCAGCATTGACAAAAGGCCAGCCTGTAGGGTAAAAATACATGGGACAAGAACAAGTAATATAGTTCAGCCATTTTTAAAAGATTGACATAAGAAAAAAACAAACTGTGACGAGTAACCCTTACACCATCATAAGTAAACTCCAGGCCTCTTTCCTTTTCCCATGCTGTGATTCTGGAGATTAAAGTTTCGACGGTTGCTGCTTATTAAAAAAGGTCAGCGAACTATCCATACAAAGTTTCACAAAAATATGGATGAAATATATTGAAAACTTACTGAAATTTTCCTTTTCTAATTAGTAGTCCTAGTTGAGAATAGCATATTTGTTATGACCAACAGTACCTACAACTCTAAAATGCTTTATAAACAGAAATCAAGTACCCTTTAGAAGACCTTAGATGCTCCTCCATGTTATGATCTTAAAAAGATAGGCGCAGCATGCAGGTAATAGGCAGTATACTAATTAGGAGTTAACATAGAGTAGAAACATTATTAATAAATCTCAATGACACAAGCCATCATGACCCAAATCTGTGCTCTAGAATATAATCAATCAGTTGACAGACAACTATCTATGCATCTGAATTCTTCTACTTAGGAAAGAAACATGACAGTCAACTTTGTTTATTGTAGCTCGAACAATTTTTATTTTATTGTGGCGACAGTATGGATCTTCATTCGAAATAAGGATTCAGCAACTTAGCTTACGATTAAAAATTGCGAACTGCTTGATAAAATTCAAAATTCTCCAACTACCAACCTGGAATCTTGCTGACTGCAGCACGGGCCTTTTCAGCTCGCTTAAGGTTAAGATGAGTACCTCTCCCAGCATTGTATCGCTTCTCATCCTAAACAAACCAAACGGAAAAAAATGGAATTAGCTTCAGAAAGATGAGATTGTGATTGAAACAATGAGATCTAATGCCCAACCCTGTTGTACTCTTCGAGCCAGGATTCTTCCTCACAGGCAACCAGCCATCTCTCTACCCTTTCAAGAATGTCTTTTCTGCTGAAAGCTTCTTCTTTGATAGTTGATATTTTGAATTCAATCTGCTCCAGGGCCAAGGCAGGGTCAACAGCACCTGTAACATGAAGAATTTCAATATTAGGAATGTAGAATAGGGTTAACGTGGCTAGATCCCCTACCCTATCACCCAATTGTGGATAGACCCCCTGAATTTCTATTGTTGAAGATAGACCACCCAAGTGAATCTTTTTAACTCTTTACCCTCAAAGAAAGAAAACACTAATTTTTTTTACAAATAGATTTCCCGAGGTAAAAGTTCTACAAAAATTTCACTCAGGGGATCTATCCGCAATTGAGCGATAGTAGAGAGGGTTTTTCAGCAACAATAAAACTACAGGGTTCTGTCCGCACTCCGCAATTAACCGCATAGAATAAGAGGTACAATCACCAATTGCCTAATTATCATATTCTTACCACATTCAATAGCTTCTACCTCTCTATTAATATCTTCTTTTTCGACCAAATGAGTCCGGCGTCGCAGATCCTCCAACTCTGTCTTCTTCTTCAGCACGAGCTCTTTCATTTTACTCGCTTTCAGCTTTTCAAGCTTCACAACTTCTGCTTCCACCTAAACAATGGATATAATTGCTTCATAGCCATTATACTAATAAACCAAGAAAATAAGGAAAAGAAAACTAAAATCTTAAATTTATTCTTCCTTTGAGTTTAGAGAGTTACATAATTGATGAAGTCTGCAGAAAGGGAGTTGGGCTCTGTTCTTTCATGTTCTAATGCAGTAATATTACACGTTACATGCTGAAATTTCTGTTGCTCTTCAATCGGTGTATCCATCAGATTCCACATCTCAAACATACTAGTTGCAAGATCTTGGAGCTACACCAGCTAGGAATTTTAGTTACATAATCATTATAAGTTAACAGGTTTTTTCAATCACTTCGCTTACCTTCTGCATTCTTTGAAGCTTAACTGCTCTGAATCTCTCTATTGCTGATGCCAGGTCTTCAATTGCTTCATCGCCAACATTCGATCCCTGAGTTTTATCTAGACTAGGGTGTATCTCACGAACAGTTTGTTTAAAATCTACACCGAGGACTGCGCATAGTGAATCTAAAGTATTCAAGTGGTCCAACACCAGCTTCAGGCGATCAGCCTGCAAGGATGAAAAACTTGAGCATAATTTATCACCAAAAAAGAGAAGAAGCAAATATTATATATTTCTAGAAATCAATCAGTTGCTCAAGGAATAATAACCTTCTCCTTTTGAAGTGACTCGAGCTTTCTGTACAGGTATTCAAGCTTTCGAATGGATAGGTCAGATTCATCCATTGCCCTCTCCAATGGATAATCATTGGAGTGCCCAATCTCAGCAGAGATCTTCTGTATTTGCCCTAAAACTTCAAGAAATTTGTTCTTTCTATCACTTTTTGTTTTTTGCATTTCCTCAAGCTGCGGGACAATGAGATCGAGCTCCTCTTTCAACGTTCCAACATTCTGATTACATCAATGAGAAAATACAAATGAGAGACTGGTATAACTTTCAGTAGTCATTTTCCTGAACCCATGCATTCTTGTTTTCGATGTTGCTGATTCCAGTAAAACTCATCTTATGAGGGCAAAGCAAAGGACTAAATACTAGAAGACCGGTCTCTTTCATTTAGCGGAAAAATCAATTTGGAAGGGCAACATTTTTCATGAATTAATGTTTCCCCTTTGTTTCCTTCATAAAATATGTAGAATAAGACATTTTGTTAGATATCCAATGGATATGGACGAGGGGAAAAAGGGAAAAAAGAAAACAGAAGATAAATCTGCAGAGCGTGAAACTGGAAAATCATACTTCTTCTTTCAGACAATTTATTGGGACATAACTAAGCAACTCTG
>NC_033797.1:131873401-131873721 GCF_001876935.1 Asparagus officinalis
TTATTCCATGTCCTTGAAAAGGAAAAAAAGTTTAAAGTAGAAAACCTTCTTTGCTTTCATAGTTTCTTTACCAGTAATAACTGAATGAGCCTCAAATAAGATCATGACAAACTTCAGAGGACATTGCAGGAACTTTGTTCTTAGGCTGACACAAGAAGAGCGATTTATTTCATACTAAGAAAGGTCTTTTCTAACCCTGTCAAAAATTTGAAGTTCATAAAGTAGATTCATAGAACTATCACTTTTAACAAAAGAGTACAGTAGCAAATACAAACCTTTCTCAGATGAACGGGCCTCTCGCCAAGTGAAGAAGATATGGC
>NC_033797.1:131873731-131873983 GCF_001876935.1 Asparagus officinalis
GGCTGCAAGCTCCGCCTCATAATCGGCAATAACTTGCCGCAATTGAGCTCTAGATCTGTTTGCATGGTCAACTTTTCTTCTGTAGAGCTCAAGGCACTCTTGTTCTAACTCGAGTAGCATTTGATCCCTTTCCACATCTGACTCTCCAACCTCATCCCATATGTTCTGCAATCCATGCAAACGATCATGTCATGTTTTAAAAGGAAAGGTGTCAGCATTGCTAAATATTGTTTTATGAAAGGTCATTTCAAA
>NC_033797.1:131873993-131925554 GCF_001876935.1 Asparagus officinalis
ACAACGCTTAACCAAACTAAGAATATAAACACAATATCAGTTTCCATTTCATAATGTTAGGCATGCACTAGAGAAAATGAAATAATAGAACAACAGTAAAGTACAAGTAGATTATAAGCTGAGCCTGTAGGAGCTATAGATTTACCTTTAGCTCCAACAACAGAGACCCACATGTTGTTTCTATTTGTGAAAGCCGAATGCTAGGGAGATTTGCCATCTTGTTCAAGTGACAATTGCCTGCAAGAAAACTGGAGTTCATATTGGAACAAATTGATATGGAACACATTCAAGTCTACTTTAAGAGAAAATAATAATAATAATAATAAATAATAAAACACTCCCATGTCATCAGGACCTAACTGGATTTGGCACATGCAAGGAAAATAATAATAAATGTGCAAGCTTCTAGCAAAACGTCGCATGCATGATACTGACACACAACTAATTAGACAATCCCATACATAAATTTCTCCTGAAATGGTCAATTCGACGACCCGAATATAATCTCATACATGAAATTTTCTTGAAATGGTAAATTCGACGGCCTGAAGATAACCTCGTACGTAAACTTTTCTCGAAACGGTAAATTCGATCACCTGAGTTCAACATAGACGATCGTACAACAAATTCATTCACGGAATCAATGGAACCAAAATCAGCCCTAGAAAATTCGATTTCATTTCGCAGATTACGCCTAATTCGTAAAAAAAAAGAGAAATTTGGAGATAGAACACCATTAATTTAGGAAATCGCGCATTTTTACCTGAAATCGTCCGTTGAGTTTGGGAGGATTGATTTCGACAGAAAAGGGGATTTGGTTACCTGAAATCTCTTTGATTTTGAAATTTCAGGTAACCTCCTCTTGAAACGAAATCTTTTTTTTTTCTTTTTTTAAATTTTTATCTGCGATTAATTTAAATTTCAGATGTTTATTTGTCAGGGCTATTTGTTAATGGGACCGTTATGAATCTTTTTGACGGAAGATCGAGTCTTAGCGGGTTCGGTTCAATATGTGCTTCGACCCGTTTGGGTTTGTTTAGGACAAATTTTCAAAAACAACCCCTTTCACTATTTAATTGCAAAAAACAACCTCTTTTCATTTTATTTAGAAAAACCGACCTGGTTTCAGCGCTGACGCTGAAACCAGGTCGGTTTTTCAAAAAAAAATTACGAAACTTCACGGGAGTTCAACTCCCGTGAAGTTTAGCAATCTTTTAAACTTCACAGGAGTTCAACTCCCGTGAAGATTACTTTGTGTATAAAAATCCACGGGAGTTGAACTCCAGTGGAGTTTGTTGCAACGTTTAAAACTCCACGTGGGTTGAATTCCCATGGAGTTACAGGCCAAATTTCCTAGATAATCGTTCTCTGGGAAATTTAGACTGCAACTTCAAGGGAGTTGAAGTCCCGTGAAGTTGCAGGTCTTACAAAACATGCACAGGTTGCTGTGCATGTTTTGAATACGTCTACCTATTTAACTCATATATACAACTATTTACCTGTTGACAATAATTACTACAATATATATATGAATTAAACACGCACGAATCAAACAATACTCAAAAAGATTACATATCGAGCTATAATTGATCCATAAAAGTATAGTATTTAAAAATTCATACAAGTTACAAATTTTAACAAAATAAGTTCAAATACAACCCAATATAGCTCCTCTCCTTCCTCTCCCTCTCTTCCCCCTCCCCCTCGCTCTTCCCCGCCCCCCGCGCTGATGAGCCTCGACTATCTGAGTATCCGGCTGTGTGTGAGGCTGGTATGCTTGCCCAAATGATCGAAACATGTCCTCACGGCCTGCGAACTCGTCGATGTGAGTCTTATGAAACACTTGTGCTATGGTCTTCTTGATCCTGCTGAGGAGTCCTAACGCCACCTGATCCTGAATCTCAAGCACGGTCGCATCAATATCAGCCTCAATGCTATCAAAAGCACGGACATGTGAGGTAAATAATTTATTAAGTACAAACTCAAGAAAAAAAATATTATAATTTAGCTTAGAAACTTACGTAATCTCTCTCGTTCATCCCACTAGGAATGTAACTGTCTGTCGGTGGCCGTGGCATGTGTCTAGCTAAGGGCCGTGAGTCACGTGTGATCCATCTACGTGTGATACCCTAATACCAACCCATATACGCGATATAGTCAACAGCTGTGGGCCTCGTATCTTGGATGAAATCCCACCTGTGAGCCCACCTGTCTATGTTGGCCGCACGGACTATGACCCAGTCGGTATGGTGCGAAGTAGGTCGCCGCCGCCGATCGATCTGTTCGACAGGATCTGGCACATGCTGAGAGAGCGTAAATTGTCGTAGCACACGGTCAGGGACATGCATCTCCACGATCTCCCAACAAATCAATGGAACTCTGGCTCTCCACAAGTCAGGACTATCTCGGCAGATGGGTGCAAGAGAATGCATATCGAGCTCCAGCGGTGTATAAGGTCTCCATTTGAACTGAAATAAAATAAAACATTTATCAGTATCAACAACAAAACTATAATATTCATAACGACTTGAGATTTATATTTACATGTTCGTGTTGGAGGCCATCAAGCTCATTTCGGTAAAACTCACGATGGCGCATCGCTAATCAGTACTTAGCGTACCGCACGTTATACCTATATGCAGAATAGAGAATATATAAGTACAAATTCAGTGCGAATAAAATTTGTGTGTACAATTATACCTGTACGCCAAAGGAAATTGCCCCTGTAGGTCACGATGCACAAGTAAACTAGGGCGTCCAATATGAATGCGCCGACGGCGGTTTCGACGGTCGAAATGAGGTGCTGGCGGTTGGAGTCGGGTTTTAGAGAATTGGGGGGAGGCGGTCGGTTTTGATGTGGACGGCGGCGGTTGGGACGAGAGAGAAAGTTAGGGTTTGGGACGGTTGCGGGGAGAGAGAAATGAGATCGTGGAGTTGCAGGCCAAATTCCCCAGAAAATCGCTCGCTGGGAAATTTAGCCTGCAGCTTCACGGGAGTTGAAATCCCGTGAAGCTGTAGGCCAAATTTCCCAGCGAGTGATTCGCTGGGGATTTTAGCCTGCAACTCCACGGGAGTTGAACTCCCGTGGAGTTTATTCACCAAAATAATCTTCACGGGAGTTAAACTCTCGTGAAATTTAAAAGCGTACTAAACTTCAAAGAAGTTGAACTCCCGTGAAGTTTCGTAAATTTTTTTTCAAAAACCGACCAGGTTTCAGCAACAGGGCTGAAACCATGTCGGTTTTTAAAAGTATTGGCAAAAGCGGTTGTTTTTTTCAATTAAATAGTTAAAGGGGTTGGTTTTTGAAAATTTTTCCGGTTTGTTTATCTCTAGTGGATGTGGAAGATCCGGGTATTTTACGGATTGGATTATACCCTTGTACTATTTCCTATTTGCGGATAGACCCCCTTGGCTACAATTGTTCCAAAGTGACCCGCTATATACTTTTTTTGGAATCTTCTACTCCAAGAGGAAGACAGATTTTGTTTTTATTTTGGACAAATAGCCCTTCTAAGGATAAAAGAGTCAAAAAAAAAAAAAAAAAAACCCCTTTTAAGGTGTCTATCTACAGCAATAGCACTGTAGCAGAGGGCCTATCAGCAATTGGGCAATAGTACAAGCCCCGCTGAAATCATATCCTATATATTAAACACGAATGAAATATAAATTACAGCAGTTTTTCGGTACATATGAAGTACAAAACCAGAGAAAATTACAGCAGTTTTCAGTACATATGATTACCGCCTTTCAATCTCTGACACAATGAAACTTGCTTGCTCATAAATAATGCAAGATAATTCTAAACACAATCCAAGACGAGCATAAAGTCTCAAAATTAGCAAATGCAATATAGAATTATTCGACATTCAAATTGTCAAGAAACATTATGAAAAAACCGATCTCGACTTAATCCACTACTCCATATGACCGTTTAGTTTTTCAAATTCTGAACTCACTGATTCTGCCATCATCTGTAGGAGGGGGAAAGAAGGGAAAATAAAGTTAGGTTAATAAAGGGCTGTTTGGTTCGTTTCCTAGATATAAGGAAATGTATTTTTATGTACAAAAACATAAGTTTTGAGTTTTTTAAACTTTTCTAAGAAATAGATTGTTTCGCTTTGGTTCGCAAAAAAAAAAGATGAAAAACCAATGTATTTATTTTTCTTGTGTTTGTTTCACATGAAAAAAAAGGAAAAACTTTTTTTTATATGACAAAAAGCCGACGTGGCTGCAGATTTCATCAATTTCACGAGGTTGAGGAAGGAATTGGGGGAGAGAAAAAAATCTGATGTGGCAGCGATTTTCACCGAGTTTCCCTTCTTCAACCCTAGCAAACCAAAGATGGGAAAAAAAAACCCGATGAAAAGCTTATATCTTACGTGGTCACGAAAAATCTGATGTGGAGGCGGTGTAAAACTTTTCCACCGAGTTAAAAAACGAACCAAACATCCCCTAAGTTAAAAAAAATTTTATTACCTCGTGGTATAAGATTTGATAGCCGCAACAACCAAATCATCACCAACCGCTTAACCATTTCTTAGCATGTAATTTTCTTCTTCTGCATCATAATCATTATTTATACAAATCAAACTGCATGCAAACAAGCAAAAGTAGCCAAAAATGCTTTCTTACTATGAATACTCCCTGCTTCACAAAATTAATCTTCTCACTAGGGAGAGATTTGGATTAAGTTGTGATTAGTTTCGGAGCGGGAATAAACAACAAAGTTCTACTAGGATTGGTCCAGCTTGAAAATTTCACAAATGGAAATCAAGTAAGAATAGATTTGCATATCTATCTACCCTTTAAAAGAAGGAGTTCTTAGAAAACTTTTCCTTCCCCAAAACAACCTTCAACTATTATAAATATAACAAATTTATACATTTTTATCGTTTCACAGAGTTAATAAATCGGCAGCCCTAAAAGCCTTTGTTCCTTTCATTTTCCACCCCGTCGGTTAAGAAGCCTCCGTTCCTTTCATTTTCACCCCGTCGGTTAAGAATTCCCTTTAGCAGCCATCTTCTGTTACGCTTCTCCTCAGGCAATGTTATCCCACTTTCTTAAATCATCAATTGCTAACGACGAGAGTATTATTATCCTCATCATCACCGCACCTCCTTTGCCATCATCTCCTCACTTCTCAGATTTTGGGCATCGGTTACGATCACGAACAAACCCTAGTCGGCGACGGCGACGAGCTCCATCCTTCATATTTCCAGTGCTTTGTCTGCCTGTAAGCTATTTCTACCTTCAAAAACTCGATTTTTAATTTTATATTGAATGATAATTGGGACTATCTATGCGCTTCTCTTTTCTGAATGATAATTGGGTCTCTTAATGTCATGGTTGATCCGATAAACTAAATAGATAGGGGATTTGGCCTTCTTTCATTATTCTTTTCGAAAAGCTATAGCTGTAGGTGGTGAGACTAATGACAACAAGAGATGAAACTTGTGATGAGCTCAGTGTGATAGTGTTGAGCTGCTGCAGGCACGGTGCATTCAACCCTTTCCCCTAGATCCAATTCTCTTAAAAGGAAGTATTTTTTTTACCCACTACTTCCTTCTCCCTTCCTTCTCTCTTTTATACTTTTCTTTTGCGAGTTTTCTGCAGTTCTTTTTTCCTTCCTTTTATTTTATTCATTAAGTTGTAGTTTGTGTGAAAGAAGAGAAGCAGTGCAGAATAAGTACTTATTGTTATTATTATTACACCTTGTTGACTTTTTTGGCTTGAATACAAAACTGGCGGGACCCAAGGAGATTTTAAATCTCTGATTGAAGATCACAATCTCAGCAAAGAATCAATGAAAGGATTTTTTGTTTTGTTTGAAGTCATTTTCTCTGGTGGGTCCTCCCCCAATCAAATCACAATCAAAAGAAGAGATCTTTTGGTCTCTGCGTGATTTTATTATGAAGTGTTCAAAAACAATCATTCGGAAGAGTCATCGGAAGTGTGTTTTTTACAACATCTATGAGAGAGCTACAAAACTACAGCTCTTAAATTCATCTGGTATGAGTGTTGTAATTTGAGAAAGAAATATAGTGAAACACCCTCTTGCCGTGGACGTAGATCAATTTGATCGAACCACGTAAACATATTGTGTTTGTGATTGTCTCTCTATTCTCTAGTTTAGTGGGTGATTTCCCCAACAAATTGGTATCAGAGATTCTCGGTTCTAGGACAGCTTTCAATCCTCCACAATGGCTTCTGTGAAGTTCTCGGTGTCGATCTTTGATGGCCAAAACAATTTCGGCCTATGGAGGATAAAGATGAAGGCTTTGTTGTGACGTGAAGGCACAGTTAAAGCTATCGATGGGAAATACCCAGAAGATATGACTAGTGCCGAGATCGAAGAGATGGACGAAAAGGCTCACAACGCCTTGCAATTGTCACTATCCGACAATGTGCTTCGTGAAGTTACCGATGAGGAAACGACAGCGGGGTTGTGGTCAAAGCTCGAAAGTCTCTACTTAAAGAAATCTCTTACTACGAGATTATACCTGAAGCAGCGGCTATACACACTGAAGATGAAGGAAGGTACACCCATTCAGGAACACCTTGATGAATTTAATAAAATTGTCATGGATATGAAAAACCTGGATCTTAAACTTGATGATGAAGACCAGGCTCTCATTGTGTTATGTTCCTTGCCTAACTCTTATGAAAACTTTGTTAACTCTATGTTGTATGGAAGAGAATCCATAAGTCTTGAGGATGTGAAGGCCTCTTTGAACTCTGCTGAGTTGAGAACAAAGTTGAATGGGAGAGGTACCGATGGGCAGGCTGATGGTCTGCTAGCCAGAGGTAGATCGAAGGCCAGAGAGGGTGATAAAGGGCAATCTAGAAATCGCTCAAAGTCCAGGTCAGCCCCAAACAAGAAAAATGTGGAGTGTTTCTACTGTCACAAGAAATGGCATTATAAGTCAGAATGCTATGCTCTAAAGAAGAAAGACAACCAGCGTGGTGAAACCTTAGATTTAGCTAATACGGCAAAGGCTGATACTGTCGTTGTTGCTGAGACGGTTCTTACAGTATGTCCCTTGGATGGCCGTTCCGATAAAGAATGGATCTTGGATACAGGTGCGTCTTTTCATATGTGTCCAAATAAAGATTGGTTCGCTACTTACAGATCTATAAGTGGTGGATCAGTTTTGATGGGCAACAATGCAGTTTGCAAGACAGTTGGCATTGGTACAGTTCGCATCCGGTGTCATGATGGGATAGTGAGAACTTTATCAGATGTGAGACACATCCCGGACTTAAAGAAAAATCTGATTTCTTTGAGTTCTTTGGATTCTATTGGGTGTTCTTACACTGGCGAAGGTGGAGCTCTTAGAGTTACTAAGGGTTCATTGGTTGTGATGAAAGGTAGTAAGATGAACAGTCTTTATGTTCTCCAAGGCAGTACAGCGACAGGCTCTGCAAGTGTGTCCTCTGATGCTGATAGGGACACTACTCAGTTGTGGCACATGCGCTTAGGCCACATGAGTGAGAAAGGGATGACTATTTTGAGTAAACGTGGCTTACTCTGTGGTGATCATACATCATCACTGGATTTCTGTGAGCATTGTGTGTTTGGGAAGCAAACTCGGGTCAGCTTCTCGACTGGCTCACATACGACGAAGGGCACTCTCGACTACATCCATTCAGATTTGTGGGGACCTGCTCAGGTTCCATCTAAAGGTGGTGCTCTTTATTTTCTGACGTTTATTGATGATTTTTCCAGGAAAGTTTGGGTTTACTTTCTCAGGCGCAAAAGCGAGGTGTTCGAAACTTTCAAGAAGTGGAAAGTACTTGTTGAGAATCAAACTGGAAAGAAGATTAAACGTCTCCGAACAGATAATGGCTTAGAGTTTTGCAGTGGTGAGTTCAATTAGTTCTGCTCAAATTCTGGGATCGTACGACATCGCACGGTCAGACACACTCCTCAGCAAAACGGGGTGGCATAACGCATGAATAGAACGTTGATGGAGAGAGCTAGGTGTATGCTCTCAAACTCTGGCTTGGATAAAGGCTTCTGGGCTGAAGCTGTTAACACAACTTGTTATTTGGTGAACCGGTCTCCTTCTACCGCCATTGAACATAAGACTCCAAACGAGGTATGGTCAGGTAAACCAAATGACTATTCAAATTTAAAGATATTTGGATGTCCCGCTTACTATCATGTTAGAGAGGGTAAGCTTGAGCCTAGAGCTAAGAAATGCATATTTATTGGTTATGCTGATGGCGTTAAAGGCTATCGTTTGTGGAGTCTTGAACCTGATTCTCCTAAATTCATTATTAGTAGAGATGTTACTTTTAATGAAAGATATATGCTTGATCATGGGAAGGTTTCTGTTGAGTCTACAGGAAATGTAGAGAAGACCATGGATAAGGTGGAGCTTCAGGTGGAGCTCGAGGGAGAGACGTCTCAAAAGTCGTCTATAAAATTTGCTCCTACAGCTGTAGAAAAACAACATGATTCAGGCTCAGATGCTGATGATGCTGAGACTGAAGAACCTTATTCCATAGCCACTGGCAGAGAGAGGAGACAGATCAAACCTCCTCAAAGATATGCACATGCTGAATTAGTGGCGTATGCTCTCACGACAGCTGAAGAGATGAGTATTCAAGAGCCATCAAACTTTACTGAAGCTGTCTCATGCGGAGAATCTGGACGTTGGGCCACAGCTATGACAGAAGAACTCGAGTCACTCTACAAGAATCAGACTTGGGATTTGGTGCAATTACCTAAGGGTAAAAGGGCAATTGGATGCAAGTGGATTTTCAAGAAGAAAGAAGGGATCCCAGGGGTTGAAGATGCTAGATTCAAAGCACGGTTGGTGGCTAAGGGTTATAGACAAAAGGAGGGAATTGACTATGATGAAGTGTTCTCTCCGGTTGTGAAGCATACCTCCATCCGTGTATTGCTTGCCATGGTTGCTCTATTTGATCTGGAGCTTGAGCAGCTTGATGTGAAGACTGCATTTTTACATGGCGAACTTGAGGAGACTATCTACATGTCTCAGCCAGAGGGATACTTCGTAGAAGGTAAAGAAGATCAAGTTTGCAGATTGAAGAAATCTTTGTACGGCCTGAAGCAATCTCCCAGACAGTGGTACAAGAGGTTTGATAATTTTATGCTTAGTCATGGGTACTCAAGAAGTACTTATGATAGTTGTGTGTACTACATGCATCTAGGAGATGATTCTTTTATTTATCTTCTATTATATGTCGATGACATGCTTATTGCTGCTAAGAACATGTCGCAGATTCTTATTTTGAAGAAACAACTCAGTGATGAGTTTGAGATGAAAGATCTTGGTGCAGCAAAGAAGATCTTAGGTATGGAGATCAGGAGGGACAGGAAAGCTGGAACTTTATATCTCTCACAGAAGAGTTATATTGAAAAGGTGCTTGAACGCTTTGGGATGAAGAAGGCCAAGCCCGTTACGACTCCTTTGGCTCCTGCAGTGAAGTGGATCCTACGGTATCTCAGGGGTACCTCAGATTTGGGTTTAGTTTTTGATAGCAGTACTTTGGTAACCTCAGTTGTAGGTTTTGTGGATTCTGACTATGCAGGTGATCTCGATAAAAGGAGATCTTTGACTGGTTATCTTTTTATTCTTTCTGGCTCAGCTATTAGTTGGAGATCAACTCTACAGTCGACAGTTGCTTTGTCTACTACATAGGCAGAATACATGGCAACAACAGAAGCGGTAAAAGAGGCCATTTGGTTGAGAAATCTCGTGAGGGAGCTTGGACTTCCGCAGGAGGCTAGTTCAGTTGTATTTTGTGACAATCAGAGCGCAATACATCTAAGCAAAAACTCAGCACATCATGAGAGGACAAAGCATATTGATGTCAGATATCATTTCATTCGTGAGGCAACTGCTGAAAGAAACATCACGATGAAGAAGATTGGTACTGCAGACAACCCAGCTGACATGTTGACCAAACCGATCCCGGCCTTCAAGTTCAAGCACTGCTTGAATTTGGGAGGCATTCACACTTGTTAGGTGGCCCCTTTTGGGGCATTGTTTGCAAGACGGATGAATACTCACTAGTTATTGATGTTTGAGAATTCAATCCAAGGTGGAGATTGTTGACTTTTTTGGCTTGAATACAAAACTGGCGGGACCCAAGGAGATTTTAAATCTCTGATTGAAGATCACAATCTCAGCAAAGAATCAATGAAAGGATTTTTTGTTTTGTTTGAAGTCATTTTCTCTGGTGGGTCCTCCCCGATTTTTTGTTTTGTTTGAAGTCATTTTCTCTGGTGGGTCCTCCCCAATCAAATCACAATCAAAAGAAGAGATCTTTTGGTCTCTGCGTGATTTTATTATGAAGTGCTCAAAAACAATCATTCGGAAGAGTCATCGGAAGTGTGTTTTTTACAACATCTGTGAGAGAGCTACAAAACTACAGCTCTTAAATTCATCTGGTATGAGTGTTGTAATTTGAGAAAGAAATATAGTGAAACACCCTCTTGCCGTGGACGTAGATCAATTTGATCGAACCACGTAAACATATTGTGTTTGTGATCGTCTCTCTATTCTCTAGTTTAGTGGGTGATTTCCCCAACACACCTGTTTAACCCCAACTTGCGAGGGGTTTAGCAATCAGACTGTAGTTTTGTTTGTTTCATGCGCACTTGCCCAGTAAGTCATATCTCAAAAAGACCTACAGCTCTCCTTATCTGGATTAGCTAAGTAACACTCTTCTCCAGTGAACTTGTTTTGGAGTTCAATTTCCTCTTGGAATGTATGGTTCCATTTACCAAATTAATGACACCACCAATTTTCACATTTTCCATGGGTGTACCTAAACTCTCAATACAAAAGTGTAATGGATAGAAATTTTACTCCCAATTACAATTCATAATTACACCAATGCGACCAAACAACAAACCTGATCACATTTTAAAGGACAAACGAATTAGAATGCAAAGCGCCAAATATGGATCAGATATAGATTGTAGCATATTTTCCAATTGCACTTAACTCAGTGGAAGCCTTAAAGGAGTAACACTAAAATAAACACCTGCAAATGCATTTGTAAAATATAAATTTTACAACTAATATGCATAAATTTGTGCATGTTATTTAGATAACCACATATTATATTGAGCATCATACGTAAGGACCAGGTGCACATAGGTTATGATATATCTATAATGCGCGTTTTCTATTTACTTTACTAGCTTACCGAGTTTTCTACTGCATGTTTTCTTAGTAAGTTGATACGGATATACGAGCCTCCTTCTGTTTCACTACTCATGCATTCATGATACATGTTACATGCGCATAGGTTATGATATATCTATAATGCGCGTTTTCTATTTAATTTACTAGCTTACCGAGTTTTCTACTGCATGTTTTCTTAGTAAGTTGATACGGATATACGAGCCTCCTTCTGTTTCACTACTCATGCATTCATGATACATGTTACATGCGCACAAACTATCCCACGTAATATTACCACTTCCTAGGAAGCTTTCTTACTGCTCAGGTTTGCATGCCAGTGATAGACCTGGACCTTTTTACATTTGCTAGCCTAAACAGGAGATAAGTTGCCCTATGTGCATACCTCTGAGGTATGGAGAACAAATGTAGGCATATATAACCTTTGTGTCATGAGCTATCTCCAACAAATAAATATGGGTTGAGAACAACATTAATCTAACTTATTGGAATAATAGGGCCAAAGAAAAGAAAAATATAGACAACCAAATGTCTTAAGAAAATTTATAATCAATTAAGTACCTTATGTTAAAGTTATTGATAGGAAGATTTATTTTTAAAAGTACAGGCAACGGTATGGTTCACGAGATAAGTTGTAGTAGGAAAGACACATTCTTAAAAAGATCACTGCTGGTAGAAACGTTTGTGCTAGAAGAGCTAGGAACTTTGGTTAATTATTTTCTTAATTCTCCTATCAGTCCAGAGAATTTCAATTTGTTCTTTTATTATTTCTAGCTATTAAGAAACTGTTGTATCTTGAGACATAAGTGTAATGACCGTGAAATTTTGATACTAGTTAAAATAATTTTCTAGTATTTTAAAATATTTAATTATGATTTTTAAAAGAGTATTTATATTTTTCTCAAATTTTTATAATTTTCTATGATTTAAATTCTAAGTTTAATATTTGTTTAAATGATTTCAATATTTATAAATTTATTCAGTGTAGTAAAAATTTCTGGAATTTATCCGTTGAGTTACCGATAGTGTTACATGTCATTTTGAATAATACGTTGTATTATTTTTATTATTACGTATATTTTCGTATAATACGTTGTATTATTATTATGTATTATTTTATATAATTAGTTGTATTATTTTTACTATTGCATATTATCGGTTGTATTAGTACAACTTGTATGTTTTATCACGTAGATAATTATCCCATAATTATTTGATTTTAAAAATAAGAAGTTGTATGTTTTATTAATTATTCTTGTTTAAATGTATAATTTATAGTATCATTTTTTCAGTTTCGTATCAACTGTTGTATTAACACAATATGTACATTTTTACTTGTAGATAATTATCCCGTATTTATTTTGATTTTTAAATATTATTAGTTATTTCTTTTTAATTAATTTTGTTTTAACTTAATTAACCCTAAACCCTAATTATATATATATATATATATATATATATATATATATATACATTTATTGATTTCTTTCTCTTTTTTCCTTTCTCCTTCCCTCACAATAACCGCCTGCCACCATTATTTACTCTCTCTCCTCTCTCCCTCTCTCTTAGCCATTCCGCCCGCCATCGCAACCTCTACGTGGTCTGGTTCTGTCGCGATTCCTCACCCAACCCGTAGCCCCGAAGCCCGACCTCCAGACTCACCGCCGCACCGCCGCCCTCCTCGTTGCCGCTGCACCACCCGCCAACCACCACACCTCCATCATCGCCGTTCACCCTCTTCCTCCTCCTCGGTCCAGCCGCAGCCGCCTTGAGGATCCCGCGCTTTCCCTGCTTCGGCCAGCCGCACCTGCCCCACCGCTGCGCCTCGCCCTGACCGCCAGAAACCACCGCGCGCTCAGCCAACAGCCGCCACTACGCCCCCCAGTCGCGCCCGGCACCCGCCTAGCCTCCCTCCAGCCTGAACTTCTCAGATCCCGGCGGACCACAGGCCCCGAGCTCCGCCTTCCTCTCTCTTCCCCGCTGCCCCAGGCTGCAGAACCGTCGCCCCATCTCCGACCTCAACTCCTCCGCCATTAGCCCCTTAGCTAGATTTGCCGACGCAACTCCAGCAGCACTCTCACTCGCCGTCCGCTCGTCTCAGTCATCGTAGTCGCCGTCGACCTCCAGATACCATAGCCTCCATCAACCGCTGCACCGCCTCCTCCTCCAGATCCGACGTCCGCGCCTTCCAGCTCTTCAACCGCCCTTCTCCCACGCCAATAGTGTTGATACGTTCGACAAAAACCCCGAGGCAAGATCCCGTTGCTCAGTTGTCATTCTTTACATTTTAGATTGTTATGAGTTTATTTGCATATTTTGAATTGTGAATTATTATTATCTGCGTGGGACTGTTGATGACGATATTTCAAATGATAAATTAATGTTTTTCTAGATTAATTAGAATTATTATTATGAGAAATAATTTTTAAAAGAGTTATTTTGGAAAAACGGTTTAAATTGAATTATTATAATAATAAATGAGTTGAAAGAATTTATTTTGAAAAATGGGTTAGTTTTGAATAATTATAATGTTAAATAATTTTAAATTAATTTTTTTGGAAAATGGATTATTCTTAAAGGAATCTATTTTGGAAAAGATTATTTTTGGAATTAATCAATTTATGATCATGACGATGGAAATTGCGACATTTCATGTGAAATTATTTGATAGTTGTAGAACACGACATTTCATGTACATTGACACCGACATGTTGACACTCTTATGTATACTCACTCATGTCATATATGCACACTCGATTCATCGCTAGCTTATATAGTCATGGACACTCTTATGTATACTCACTCATGTCATATATGCACACTCGATTCATCGCTAGCTTATATAGTCATGTTCATCATATGATTTGTATAAAATTAGTTGTATTATTTATTATTTCTTGTTTTGTTGAGAACCGTTAGTAGTTCATGTCCTTAGTTGCCTAGCGTGTCGTGTATAAGACCTAGATACCTGTGTATTGTTGACTTAGAAAATGAGAAGAGTTGGGATGAGGAATTCTTGATTTATGTGATTGGATGTGGTTGTTTATGTATTTTCTAGGCTCGCACCAGCGATATTCCTATGTAGCGCTGGGGTGGGTCTGAGGTGTCATGATATGTGATTGTTGATTATTTCCAGGCTCGCACCAGCGATATTCCTATGTAGCGCTGGGGTGGGTCTGAGGTGTCATGATATTGTGATCATTAATTATTTTTAGGCTAGCACCAGCGATATTCCTGTGTAGCGCTAGGGTGGGTCTGAGGAGCAGTGATATTGTGATTGTTGATTATTTCTAGGCTCGCACCAGTGAAATTCATGTGTAGTACTGGGGTGGGTCTAAGGGGGGCAGTGAAACATTACGTGTAGATGATTTGTGAACAACCGGTTATTTGAGAATATGAGTTTTGACTTTATGTGAGAGGTAGACCAGTGACCTGTTATAGAATGGTTAGCTACATGGCATTGTTGTTTGAATGTTTATGGGTTCTCGTGAGATGTGAACCAGTTATATTTCTTTCCATACCTAGATCAGGATTAATATTTAATTATCTACAATTTAAGGCATATGGTATATACATAAGTGTTTTCTTGTTTGGATTATTTCGCTCGACGTACTACGTCTCGAGTTGTAGGTTTTTAAGTATTAATTCTATCTAGGGGCATGTCCTTGTTACTCGGATGATTATGGATTCTTATGATCGTTATACTCTAGTGATAGATTGCATCTAGCTTGTTAGTATTCCAGCTGCATGTTTCTATTTATTATTATTGTTATTACATTAGTCATTCGACCGTTCCTATTCTCTTTGTGGGATCTTGCCGTGTGTCATATACGCTGACATACACCTGTTTTGTCTGGTGTACGTCAGATTTAGGAGACAGACAACCTCAGTTCGGAATCGTACAGGAGCCAGAGGATTCTCAGCCGGGTACCTTACAGAAGGAGTAGAAGAACCAGCTGAAGCATAGTGGTTTTCTTTCGTAGTAGTAGTTGGACATTAAAACTCTTTTACCGTACTTTTCTTTAGTTGATGTTGGATTTAGTATTTTAACAGTATTTTTTTATGGACTATGTATTTTTTATTTCCTAGTTGGACTATTTTGTAATAAGGGTATGTTTGACCTGTATTTTTATGTCTCGGATGCTATTTTATTTGTGATATGATATTTCTT
This sequence comes from Asparagus officinalis, assembly GCF_001876935.1. Taxonomy (NCBI): domain Eukaryota; kingdom Viridiplantae; phylum Streptophyta; class Magnoliopsida; order Asparagales; family Asparagaceae; genus Asparagus; species Asparagus officinalis. The sequence goes on from NC_033797.1 coordinate 131,889,348, forward strand.
TATTCTGAGTTTGTCTATTATATTCTTGCTAATTGTGATCGGGGACCTGTGACTTCGTATCGTATTTATTTCCAGACGCTTAGCGTATTGGATTGAGAAGAAAAGAAAAGAAAAAAATATAGTGTATATTTCTTCTCAATCTAATATATCGCGGGCTTGTTCACGTTCCGATTCTCGGGTATTTTGGGAAGCGGGGCATGACAAGTTTTAGTGGTGGCCCATGCAGGTCTCGGTCCCGAGTCCTCACTAGTAAGAATATAATGGACAATTTAGATGCATATCATATTTTATCCGTGAGACTATTCTTGAGGCCTTATTTCATTTTCTTGATAGATTTTGCTTCGTCCATATCTTATCACTCTTTGACTCCGGAGTTTTCCGTAGTTCTTGTCCCATCGCTTCGCAATTATCCTCTCTTTGTATAATTCCTCTATCCTCGTGCCGATCACTGTGTTTTGGTTTAGCTATATAGATATGAAACAAATTTACATTCATATATAATCATATGTTTCATACTCTATTGTGTTTAAGAATATATTGCGTAGAATATGCAATTTTGTGATCATATGTTTCATACTCTATTGTGTTTAAGAATATATTGCGTAGAATATGCAATTTTGTGAAAATATTATGTTTCTACTTTATAGACTTCATAACAAAAGAATATATTGCGTAGAATATGCAATTTTGTGAAAATATTATGTTTCTACTTTATAGACTTCATAACAATATTTTATATCTTTTAGCAAGTCTATATAATCAGTATACAAAGTTTCAAAACTTGGTTTATGTCAAAACATAAAAAAAAAACTCATGTTTGCATGTTTTGGACGTTTTTGTAAAATGACAAATTTTCACAAATGAGAAATGCAATTTGAAATTTTTTTTTGTAACATGTTCATAAACATGTTTATAATCATTTTTCAAAGTTTTATAATTTTTAGACTTCATTTGTTATTTTTAACATATTTTTAAAAATCTCAAAAATCTGTTTTTAAACTTGGAAAACTGAATATATCAGTTCACGGTCGACCGCATGTGCCTCTGCGGTCGACCGCACGTGTCTCTGTGATCGACCGTGCTTTATCTAGAGACTGCATTTGATGTTTATCAGATCGCGGTCGACCGCCCTTGGCTTTGCGGTCGACCTTAATTTTTCAAGAAAGTCAGCTTTGGTTTTTAACTGTTCGCGGTCGACCGGACCTACCTCTGCGGTCGATCGTGGCTTTTCCAGTTTTGCATCCCAACAGCTAGTTTTCAGCCACGGTCGACCGCTAGTGGTTCTGCGGTCGCCCGCCGATCAATAACGGCTAGTTTCTGCTGTTTTTCAGGTTTTGTGGGATTTAGTTTTTTGGTCTTTTTGCTGAGGTTTTTGCTGAACTTTTGGGTTCCTATATATATCCCTTGCTCTTATATTTCATGCCCTAGAAAAATATATCTAAGAAAATTATTTAAACAAGTTTAAGGGTGTTTGTTTGTTTAAGAGAGTTTTTACAAGTTTAGTTTGTGAAGAGAATTTCACAAGAAGAAGAGGAGATCGCCATTTGTGTTTGAGCTTCCACTCTTCTCTCTCTCCCTATTGTTATCTATTGAGAAGTTTTCTAAACTCAAACTCTAGCTTTACATTTATATACTTGTTTGATTATCATTTTTCTTAAGCTAGAATTATATTGAGTTTAGTTTTGATTTATTTGATCTCTTTGTACACACACAACCATTGAGCTTATTGTATTTGCATACATTATATAATTGGGTTGTGGGATTGTGTGACTTAGAGAGTGAGCTTACAATTCGTTCTCATCCATTGTAGAGAACAAACACTTTGTATTTGTGCTTAATTTGTGAGGTTCAATTTGTAATACACTAGTACACTAAGAGAAGTGTGTGGTGAGAGACGGGGTCGTCCCAAGAGGAGTGGGGTAGGTGGTAATACCTAGAGAGATGTTGTAATTCCTAACACTTGAGCGAGACACGGGTTAGAGACCAACACTTGAGGTGGTAGTTAGTGTAGTTATATTATGAGTGTGGATTATAAAGTTTTCGGTTAGCTAAAAAACCGCACTGTGAGGTGTGAACGTTTTTGGGTGAACGTTAAAAACCCGGTGTGATAGTGGAATTCTCCTCGGGAGTGGTTAGTGGAGACATAGGACGGAAGGTCCAAACTCTGTGATCATTTCCTTGTGTTTGAGTTTGGCATTGGCGTATTTATTTTTGCATATTGTTATATCGTCATTGTTACATGTTAATTTTGTCTTACCCTTGTTTATATTATATATCCTTGCACATATCTTGTAGCATATCATACTTGCTAGGATATATTTGTTAATAAGTTTTAATTGGCATAAAATCGGATTAAATTAGCATAAACCCTATTCACCCCTCCTCTAGGGTTCTTTTCTAGTGACATTAGGGTCTAACAATTGGTATCAGACTTGGTGCTCTTTGATTTAAGGTCTAATCGTCTTGAGTTAAAGATCCAAGTTATCTTTGTGTGCTAATATTGTTTTGATTGCATTTGTATCTTGCTTGTATATTTTTACAAATTATGGATATGAATGATGCATCTTGTTTAGGATATGATCCTAGTGTTGCTCCTAAATATAGAAACTTCCCCTATGCTTAATGATGCTTTAGATTTAAATATTTGTTAAATCTAAAAATATCGATTTATGGGAAGTTATTGACAGTGCTTATATTGTGCCCACGTTGGAGAAATCCAAGTAGAGCAAACATGATAAGAAGATGTTTACAATGAACAAGTTACTATTAGAATTTATACTTAATGCTTTTTAACCATGTATTTCTAACGAACTTGCTCATTTTGATAGTGCTTACATGATATGAAAACTTTTTGAAGCACATCAATGTGACTTGGAGGAGATTAGACGTGTTGTGGCGGAATCGACTTCAAGTGATAGTGGAGCATCATCATCATACACACGGCCACTAGGCGATAGCCCTAGTGTAGTAAGTGATTCGGAATTCGATAGTGATATATCCGTTAATGAACTCGCTTGTGCGTATGATAGATTAATACATGCCTATACGAAATTGCATAATAATTTTATTGATTTAAAAAGCAAGCATGTTAGTTTGAAATCCGATCATGGGGAGCTAGTGTCCAAATTTGATGTCATTACAAAAGAAAATACTATGCTTAAAGAAAACAATGACTTATTAAATTTGGAAAATAAAAAATTGACCTCATCCATTTCTAGCTTATCTCATGCTAAGGATAATGCCATGTTAGAAGTAGAGAACATAAAAAATAATACTGCTTCTTTCATAAATGACTATATATGTTCTACTTCTAATAACAATACTTGTATGCATAATGATGAGTTGAATCATGTTAAGGACCGCATATCATCTTTAGATTCAACCATTAAAATATGTATTGTTAATCATGATAAGCTTATGGACTTGTGTGTAAAGTCCCGTGTTAACACTTCCAAATCACCTACACAATATGCACACTTGTATAGCAAAGTTTACAAATGTTCAATTTGCGATCGTAAAGACCACATTGTTAAATTTTGCTATGATGCACATAAACCTACAAAGACTAATATTAATGCTCCTTGTGCATCTTATAAGGCTTCTTCATCACACACATTTACATGCACCTAAAGTTCATCATAAGCATGCTAATGTGTATTCATGTGATTATTGTGGTCGTTTTGGTCATTTGGCCAAATATTATTTTGATTTGAAAAATAAATCTCATTTGCCAAATGTTTCTAGTAGACCATATATTTTTAAATGTGATGTTTGTGGTAGGTTTGGACATCTTGCTAAATTTTGTTATGATATGCAAAAAGCTTCTAAATTGCAATATGTTCCAAATAGACCATTGTTTAAGAATGTTTCTCATTTGCAAAATAAATTTAAAAGACAATCTTTATTTGCAAATGATTCCCGTGCACCACCACTTGGTCAACAAAATCAAATGAGCCTCTTTCATTGTACTTATTGCAATCGGAAATGTTATTTACACAATTTTTGTTTTGACCGTGTTCGTGCACTAAATGCGTCCAAATATGTTCATAACCCAAGGGCTTTGAGATTTAATATAGGGGTCATGTTCCTAGTCTCTTAGGTACCAAGAGTAATTGGGTACCAAAACTTGTTTAATCTTTATGAACAATTTTTTTATTTATTTTTGTTTTCATGTTCTTAAAGATGATTTTTTGTTTTTCAAATCCATAGTTCATGATTCTTGTATGTTTTGTAATCTTAATTTGAACTATGAAGAATTTTTTTTTAGTATGTACTTTTGAATTCATTATAAAACACTTCTATGATGATATTTATGTATGGATCATCTACTTGTGCTTTATAATGTATTCTATATATGGTTTGATCAAAATTTTCAAAGAAAATTACTTGTGCTTTATAATGTATTCTATATATGGTTTGATCAAAATTTTCAAAGAAAATTTCCTTTATTGATCAAACATTATTTTTGGATATGGTTTGATCAAAATTTTCAAAGAAAATTTCCTTTATTGATCAAACATTATTTTTGGATATATATATACACACACACACACACACACACACACACACACACACACACACACTTTTTTTTTGTGTTTTCATATGAGAGGCATGTGTTTATATAACCCCCCCAGATTTATTGGGTGTTTATTCCCAAATCTTGTTTACCGGGTGCTAAACTATTTATATGGATTGTTACTAGCTCAAGAGCTAGATATGGTTGTCTCTCTTGATTTTTGAAAAATGATGATTTGTTTCTATGTGACTTACTTGTGATTTATGATTTCATTTAGTTGATTTGTTTTCATTTGAAAACCTTTTTGCATGACTCTCATGTTCTTCTTCTTTGATTTTATAAATCTTTTATACATGGTTTATAGGTCTTTGTCATGAGACACTATTTCATAATGACATATCTAATTGTGTTCTCATTGTCTTTTTGAATGTGAGTGAATTTTAGCATGTTTTTGCTTGCTCACATGTTTGCCTTGTACTTCATTTTATATATTCGATGAGACATTTTGATAGTGGGAGATTTTCCCTATATTTGTTTTTATACTCACCGTGCTTATAGGTAGGGGGAGCCTTCGCTCTCTTATCATTTTTCCCTTTTTGATGTTGGCAAAGGAGGAGAAATATTGTGAGTATGTATTTCGTGTTTATATGCATGATAATTATACTTTGTATATTCATTTTTTTATGCATATATCCTTTTTGTAAATTGTTTATCATCATCAAAAAGGGGGAGATTGTTGGCCTTTTTGTTTTGATGATGTTTAACAAATAATTTACCACTAATATTGTTTGTCTAGTATTTATATTTTCTTATTTATTATAGACAAACAACGTGTTAGAGGATGGATGGAATTGCGCATTCACGATCATATCCAATGGAGGTTGGCGGAATAGTGGTTGAAGTCTATACAATTCAAGTTAAAGATCCAATTACAAGCTTCATCCTAGTTTACCAAGTTGAGCTACAATGAAGATCAAGATCAAGCTTGGGTAACATTAGTTTGGATTTTATATTATGTGTGTTAGTACTTTAAGCTCAATATTATACACACACATTATATTGGTTTCCATGTATTCACATATATAATCATATGTTTCATACTCTATTGTGTTTAAGAATATATTGCGTAGAATATGCAATTTTGTGAAAATATTATGTTTCTACTTTATAGACTTCATAACAACATTTTATATCTTTTAGCAAGTCTATATAATCAGTTTACAAAGTTTCAAAACTTGGTTTATGTCAAAACATCAAAAAAACTCATGTTTGTATGTTTTGGACATTTTTGTAAAATGATAAGTTTTCACAAATAGGAAATGCAATTTGGAAAATTCTTTTTGTAACATATTCATAAACATGTTTATAATCATTTCCCAAAGTTTCATAATTTTTAGACTTCATTTGTTATTCTTAACATATTTTTAAAAGTCTCAAAAATCTGTTTTCAAACTTGGAAAACTGAATATATCAGTTCACGGTCGACCGCGCGTGCCTCTGCGGTCGACCGCGCTTTATCTAGAGACTGCATTTGATTTTTATCAGATCGCGGTCGATCGCCCTTGGCTCTACGGTCGATCGTAATTTTTCCAGAGAGTCAGCTTTGGTTTTTAGCTGTTCGCGGTCAACCGGACCTACCTCTGCGGTCGATCGTGGCTTTTCTAGTTTTTCGATCGCGAGTGGTTCTGCGGTCGACCGCCAATCAATAACGGCTAGTTTCTGCTGTTTTTCAGATTTTGTGGGATTTGGTTTTTTGGTCTTTTTGCTTAGGTTTTTGCTGAAGTTTTGGGTTCCTATATATACCCATTGCTCTTATATTTCATGCCGTAGAAAAATATATCTAAGAAAATTGTTTAAACAAGTTTAAGGGTGTTTGTTTGTTTAAGAGATTTTTTACAAGTTTAGTTTGTGAAGAGAATTTCACAAGAAGAAGAGGAGATCACTATTTGTGTTTGAGCTTCCACTCTTCTCTCCCTCCCTCTTGTTATCTATTAAGAAGTTTTCTAAACTCAAACTCTAGCTTTATATTTATATACTTGTTTGATTATCATTGTTCTTAAGCTAGAATTATATTGAGTTTAGTTTTGATTTATTTGATCTCTTTGTACACACACAACCATTGAGCTTATTATATTTGCATATATTGTATAATTAGGTTGTGGGATTGTGTGACTTAGAGAGTGAGCTTATAATTCATTTCATCCATTGTAGAGAACAAACACTTTGTATTTGTGCTTAATTTGTGAAGTTCACTTTGTAATACACTAGTACACCAAGAGGAGTGTGTGGTGAGAGACGGGATCGTCCCAAGAGGAGTGGGGTAGGTGGTAATGTCTAGAGAGATGTTGTAATTCCTAACACTTGAGCGAGACACGGGTTAGAGACTAACACTTGAGGTCGTAGTTAGTGTAGTTAAATTATGAGTGTGGATTATAAAGTTTTCGGTTAGCTAGAAAACCGTACTGTGAGGTGTGAACGTTTTTAGGTGAACGTTGAAAACTTGGTGTGATAGTGGAATTCTCCCCGGGAGTAGGGAACGGAGACGTAGGACGGAAGATCCGAACTCCGTGATCATTTCCTTATGTTTGAGTTTAGCATTGGCGCATTTATTCTTGCATATTGATATATCACCATTGTTACATGTTAATTTTGTATTACCCTTGTTTATATTATATATCCTTGCACATATCTTGTAGCATATCATGCTTGCTAGGATATATTTGTTAGTAAGTTTTAATTGACATAAAATCGGATTAGATTAGCATAAACCCTATTCACTCCCCTCTAGGGTTCTTTCCTAGTGACATTAGGGTCTAACAAAAGTGAATTAAATTTATTTAATGGAATCGTAGATGTTGCAGGATGCATGTTTATCTAAGAACATACTCAATGCCTCTGCATCCTTAGTTCAATGTTTGATTTATCATCATCATCATCATCATGGTAATGAGTTCATTGAAATAGTGCTTCAATTATTATGTTTAAGTGGTTCTTCCTTTACAAATTTGATTATTTTTTTCCTTCAATGTTATAATTTCAATATGATGAAGAAGTGGTAATTACAGTGTACTTTAGAATTAAAGTCATTATTAAAAGTTTGTATGCCTTACTGTTCACACTTCACTCTAGAATCTCTCTTGGTCATTTCAGGACTAATAGTATTTTTCACACTGTAGGCAAATACACATGTCAATGTGTATCAAGATCACAAGGATGTAAAGCTCTGGCAGGTCTACGTTTTTTAATTTATGTTCTCGCTGTTCTTATATGATTTGATGTCCTTCTCATCATCTTCAAATACTTATTGTTACAAGTGCATACTCTTTTGAAAGGGCTGGAGAAAATAGTTGTTAGTGCAGATATACACATGTTGGTGTGTGGAGATTTTAAATTTGTTCCAGGTAGGTATGTACCATGTTTCTGATGAACGCAAGTTTCTTCACAGGCACACCAACATGTGCCTATGAAGAAACTTGCGTTCATCAGAGGTATGTGGATATTTCCCAAGCGTCGTATGGTCTCTTTCAACAAAGGTAACATCACCATTACTCCTCTGCCACCCGTCCCTCCGGCTACAATGTCACCCAAGTCAGCCCCTCCGCCCACAGTTCCACCCAAAACAATCTTTCTCCCACTTCCCCCCTCCCAGAAATACCTTCTTCGCCACCCTAGCAACCCACTGTCAACCAAACCCTTCATCTTCCCACACCCCACCCCTCTTCTCATCATTCACAGATCTTTTCAAGGGCCTTCAGTCTCCCTCTTCTCATCTTCCCATCCCCGCCTCTCAAAAGAGGATCCTCCCCCTTCTAGAAGAAGGTTGGACTAAATTGTCCTACAAAAGGCGCTCTAAGAGACCCAAGCCTATTTTTGTTCCAATCACCAATCTCATCATCCCAACCCCCTAAGGTGCTTTCTTTACAGAGACAAAGCTCATATGGCGAGGTATTGTTCTCTGGGTGACTTTAAGCGCTTCGCTTACAACAGAGTCGGCCACACATCGGTCTGCTGCCCCAATAAAACCAATCCTCCGCCACTTTCCATCACTCCTCCCTCTCCATCTCCCCCTCCCTTGTTCATCCCTAACATCACCCTCGCCCCTTCAGTTATAGACAACATGAAGGCCTATTCTTGTTTTGTCTTCTTCAACTTGCAAGTGGGCAACCCATCTTACAAAGAGCTCATTGAGAATTTGGAGTTCCATCTCAAGATCGATACATGGACGTACGACATTAGGCGAACCTCTCCTTCATCCTACTTCATCAAATTCCCAAATGAAGAGACTCTAGATGTAGCATGTTCCAAGGAATATTTTGACATGGGTAATTTTGGAGGAGTTTTTTCTGCATGGTCAGAGAAGATAGGGCTCAAAGCTCTTCCCAAGTTTGTCTATGTATGGGTCGAAATCATCAACCTCCCCCTTCATCTATGGGACTCAGAGTTCCTCATGTAGCTGCTGGGAGACATTGGTGATGTCATTACAGTCTCAGACGATGTCATGATTAAAAAACATGCAAAAGAATGCAAGGCCATGCTTAGCATCTGAGACATACCAGAGATCCTTCGATCAATTACTTTACAGTATGCATCCCCGACGACGTGAACTTGATGGAAGGCATGGTCCAACTTAAGGTCATAGGCAAACCTCTCCCAGAAAGGAAAGGAAAACGCTTGGAATACTTCGAACATTTTGTTCGCAAAGGGGGATCACCGTCTCCATCCTCAGTTGACACTCCACTGGCCCCCACAAGAACCCCTCTTCTACAGAAGCAAAGAAGATTGAAGATGTTGTCCCCCCTCCCTCGGGCCCTAAAGGGAAAAATCCCATGTTAGATGTTGGGGGAACATCCAAGTCATGCTTACCCCCCACCTCTTCCCTCATTCCCCCCTCAGACCACTAGGAGGTGGTCCCTTTTGAGCTCATGGATGTCGTCTTCAAGGGGGTCCTAATTAGGATCATCAAAGATTCATGGGATCTACTATCTGCTGCATTCCCTCATCAACCAAAAGCTTCTCCAGTGTCCCGCACCCCCAGCCACCAAACTCTAATAATTTTCCTCAACATCATCAGTTCCTCTGACTCCATGGATGTTTCATCCTCTTCCGACCCTCTCCTAGGCTTTGAGAATGCCAAGAAGCAATCAAGGAGGAAAACATCCAAAAGGATGCTGGCTCATCTACCCCACAAAAAGCACCTTTCAATTATGAAGAGGAGCTTCCCTCTAGGGGGTTCTAAGGGTAAATCTTCCTCTTCGTCCTCTACGCTGCCCATTAACTCATTAAATTTACACTAATTACATGATATATCAGTTAACTATGGCATCAAAGAGCCAATTGACCCCCTAGGATTGGTAGATATTCAAGACCTGGAGAAAGAAAGGGCTAAGCTAACCTAACTGACCTCCCTTCCTAAGTTGTTCCCCTTTAATCCACATATAAGGATTGGATCTTGAAATGTGAGAGGGTTGAACAATCCTACTAAACGTAGAATGGTGAAAGACTGCATTCAATTAGCTAAAGTAGATTTAGTGGGTCTCCAAGAAACTAAACTAAATTCCATTAGATCTAATATCCTAAAAAGTTTAGAGAATAGTAGTATCTCATCCTGTATTTCATTAGAAGCATCTGAATCTAGAGGGGGGGGGGGCATCCTGTTGGGTTGGAATGAATCCATCTTCTCCTGCTCCTCCTCTACCATTGGTATTTTCTCTGTGTCGACAGTCCTTATTCATAAACCTTCGATTGGTATTTTCTCTGTGTCGACAGTCCTTATTCATAAACCTTCCAACTGGCAGTTTATAGCCACTTCCATATATGCCCCCATGATAGAGAGGATCGAGAGGTCTGCTGGTGGGAACTTACTAGGACTATGTCTTCTCATTCTTTGCCTTGGGTGGTCTTTAGTGATTTCAACATGACTCTAAGTCTAGACAAGAGAAGTGGTAGATCTGGTTCTATTAGAGATATTTCCTCCTTCAAAAACCTCATTGATTCAATCCATCTCATTGATCTCCCCCTCAGTGGGAGAAAATTCACCTGGTCCAACCAAAAAGCCAACCCAGTCCTAGCTAGGCTAGACAGGTTCCTCCTATCTTCAGACTTTGAAACCTGATACAATTCGCCTATCATTCTCCCTGCTCTGACCACTGCCCCATCATCCTAGACACTAGAGGCCTCCAGCACTTCCCAATGTTCAGATTTGAAAAATCATGGTTAGTTTTTCATCATTCATTGCCTTTATTCAATCCTGTTGGAACTCCTTCTCCTTCAGTAGAGATCAAACGACCTCTCTCTCCTTTAAACTTAAGCTCATCAGTAGGAGAATTAAATGGTGAAAAAAAACACTTCACTGGATCCGTAAAACAACTCAAACTCATTTCCATGGCCAGCCTAGTCTCCCTCAAGAACCTTAGCTCAAATTAAATCTGAAAGAACAACTCTTCCTATTGGCTAGGGCCGAAGAGATCCAATGGAACAAAGATCCAGGATCCAATGGCTCAAAGAGAGAGACATAACACTGCCTTATTCCACAAAACAACCTTATTCCACAGAAGAAAAAACTTCATTCCTCACCTTCTCATCAATAACACCCTCATTTCCTCCGACAAAGACATTAAACAGGCCTCTATGATTATTTCTCCAACCTCTTCCATTCGCGAGAAGATTCCAGGCTTATGATCAATTGGAATCTTCTCTATCCTCACAGTTCTAGTGACCTCTCACCCTTAGACTCCCCTTTCACCACAGAAGAAATTAAGAAAGCAATTTTTGATCTCCATCCAGATAAAACTCTGGGGCCTGATGGCCTGCCCATCCTCTTTTTTCAATGTTTCTAGTGCACCATCCAACATGATATCTTCTCATTCATCCAATCTCTACATTCAAATGCCCATCCTCTCCACAACATTAATTACTCATATATTTACCTCATCCATAAAAAGGATGGAGCGAATAATTCCAAGGACTTTAGACCTATTAGCCTAATCAACAGTTCTATCAAAATCTTCACTAAAATTATAGCTAATAGACTTAGTCCCTTTCTCTTATCTCTCATTGATAGTTCTCAGGCAGCTTTTCAAAGCAGCAAGTCCTTCCTTTATTCCATTCTTCTGGCCATTGAAATGATTAACCATTGCTCCTTAGAAAGAAGGAACTGTGTGCTATTAAGGTAGATTTCTTCAAAGCCTTTGACTATGTAAACTGGAACTTTCTTCTTACTCTCCTCAAAGCCAGAGGCTTTAGTCCTAAGTTGTACCTTTGGATTTACCATGTCCTCTCTTCTTCAAAATCTATGTGCTAGTCAATGGCTCCCCTACTAACTTCTTCAAGTACTATAGGGGCGTTAAGTAGGGTGACCCCCTCTCCCTTATGCTATTCCTCTTAATTGTAGATGCTCTTAATAAGATGCTCAGGTCTAATGTATTTTCAGGGGACCTCTCTGAGCTCAACCTCAAAGGAGAGCTCAACTCTATCAGATCCCTCCAATTCGCTGATGATACCCTTATCTTCAGTAAGGCTTCTAGTAGGGATCCAGTCATTCTCAAATCCATCCTTTACATCTTTGCCAACATCTCAGACCTTAATGTTAACTACACCAAAACAAATCTCTTCTACCTTGGAAAAATCCCCCATAAAGGAGTCCGTCTAGCCAACATCCTTAACTGATCAGTAGGTTCTATCCCTTTCACCTACCTCGGCCTCCCCCTCAAGAGAGGATCCCTCACCAGATGTGAATGACAACCTCTCTTAGATTCCTTCTCCAAAAAGCTAGCACTCTGGAAAAAAAATCCCTTTCCATTGGAGGTAGACTTACTCTACTCAATTCCGTTCTCTCTTCCCTCCCTCTATACTTTATGTCCTTCTTCAAATTACCTATCTGGCTCATCAATGCAATTAATAAAATCAGGAAAAACTTCCTATGGGGTGGCTATCAACAGACCTCCAAACGAAAATTTCTAGTAAAACGAGGTAACATTTTGTAAAGCTAAACAAGAAGGAGGTCTAGGCATTATCAATATTCAATCATTCAACCAAGCTCTCCTATCCAAATGGATTTGGAAAATCCTTGATAGATATTCCTACATAAGTAAAGTTATCTTCTCTATATATTCAACCAACAATTCCAATCCCATTGCAAACCCTCCCAAAGGCTCTGCTTCTAAACTGATCCATGACTTATACTCTATTCACCATACTTTTTTAGTCATGTTCGATGGAATCTAGGTGATGACAAAATAAGCAGATTCTGGGTGGACAAATGGTCAGGTACCAACTCTCTCAGCAGTCTCTTCCCTGGGCTCATTAACTAGCATTTTCCCGTACCTGTTCCACCCAATCCTAAAGTATAATGTTACACAATTCTTGGAGGTGGAACCCAATCCTCAGAAGAGGAACTTCAATAAAGGAAAGATCTGAGATTGCAACGCTCCACTCATACCTTGATCTAATTAAGCCCACAGGAGCCTCTGATCAAGACAGTATATGGTTGCCATATCATCCCTCGGGCATCTATTTAGTCAAGTCCTACTACTCTATCCTTAACCACGAAGGTACCCTCTTTCATCTTCACAATTTTATTTGGAAATCCCCTATCCCGCTGAAGGTCAAGGTCTTCTTCTAGATCCTAAGTAAATGAAGGCTGCAAACCACAGACATCTTGTCTAAAAAAGGGTGGACTGGTGACCCCAATGTTAGGTCTCATATTTATGAGCCTATTGTCTAATCTGATTTCGATGATTAACAAACAATTCCTAATCTTGTTTTCTAGTATTTGTGTTTTCCTTCTACATGCATTCATGTTGGAGGTTGGAAGGATTTGCGCCTTAACGTCGATATCTTAGAGGTTGGCAGAAATCGGAAGAACCTTTGCGCATTCAAGTCAAGACTCACTATCGTGCTTCATCCACTACCAAGATCGAGCTTAATGAAGATCATTTGCTTGGGTATATTGTTTGTAGTTCAGGTGTTTACTTTATGTGTTATGCTTAAAGCTCAAACCACACACATACACATTTTATTTTATCGCTTTCAAGTTTAGCCATATAAATATAAAACTAATAAATATATTTATATACATACACATACACATACACTAGTTTCTTATTTATCGTCTTCTTGGAAAAATAACGTGTTTCAGATTATAGACTTAATGATACTATTTTACATCTTTTTAAAAGTCTTATGAATCCATTTGAAAGTATCTCAAAACTTGTTTGAAGAAATTTTATCAAAATCAAGTATTTAAAAAACTTATATTTGTGACTATTTTGCAAGACAGTGAGTTTGCACAAATGTGAAGTGCTATTTTAGAAATTTCTGTTGGCCTTTTTGTTTTGATGATATTTTTATAAACAATTTACAACTAATATTATTTGTCTAGTGTTTGTATTTTCTCATTTATTCTAGGCAAACAATGAGTTGGAGGATGGATGGAATCGAGTATTCACGATCAAATCCAATGGAGATTGGTGAAATAGTGGAGTGAAGCAATAGAATTCAAGTTCAAAATCCAAGTTCAAGCTTTATCCGCACAGTTTACCAAGTGGAGCTATGTTGAAGACCTTCAAGCTTAGGTAATTTAGTTTTAGGTTTATACTTGTGTGTAGATACTTTAAGCTCACACACACACACACACACACACACACACACATATTTGGTTAGTTATACATGTTTTGGTTTTCAAGTTTATATAAATATAAATTTGTGACAATAATGAGTTATAAGTTTATAGACTTAACAATCATTATATTCATATTTTATTAAGTCTATATAATTATTTTATAATGTTTTAAAACATGGTTTAGTCAAAATGTCAAAAAACAAGTGTTGTTCATTTTTATGTTTTGGACTATTTTGTAAAATGATGAGTTTTCATAGATATGAAGTGAAATTTCAAAAATTCTTTTTGTAACATATTTGTTAACATGTTTATAAATATTTCCCAAAGTTTTACAATGTTTGAAATTTATTTTCTAATTTTAAAGACACTTCAAAAATCAGTTTTACTATTCAAAATAGGCTGATATTGTGTTATCGGTCGACTGATGAAAGTGTTCAGTCGACTGATGAAAACACCTAGAATCATCAATAGTTTCTGTTTTTATGTTGATCGACTGACCAGTTAACTGATGAGGTCATCAGTCGACTGATAAGGTCGTCAGTCGACTGATGAGCTGGAAAATACCCATAACAGTTAGCTCATTAGTCGACTGATGAAACCCGTCAGTCGACTGCTGCTGTAACGGCTAGTTTTTCAGCCTTTATCCTATTTTGAATTTTTTATCTTTTTGTTGGGTTTTCTTGATCTTTGAGGTTTCCTATATATACCCCCTCATACCCAGCTCTGTTTTTAACCAAGAAAACTATTTTATACAAGTTTACAAAAATTTAACAAGGGTTTAAGTTTGTTTTAGTGCTTGTTTGGTTTATGAAGAAATTTTCACAAGTGGAGGAGGTCATCTTTATTGTTTGAGCTTCAATCTCCATCTCTCCATCTTATTTTTCAGAGAAGTTTTTCTAAACTCATTCTAGCTATTTATTATTTTGATTATAATTTTCATAAGCTAGATTTATATCGAGTTTAGTTTGTTTTGATTAATCTCTTTGTTACACACACCCACTTGAGCTTATTGTAATTGCATACATAGTATAATTTAGGGTTGTGAGAGTTTGTAACATTGAGTTAAGCTTAATTGAGTTCTCACCTTGTTTAGAGAATAATCATTTATTGTTGAGCGTTAATTTGTGAAGTTCACTTTGTATTACACAAGTACACCAAGAGGAGTGTAGAGGTGAGAGATGTGGTCGGTCCCAAGAGGAGTGGGGTCGATAGTAAAGCCTAGTGAGAGGTATTAATTCCGAGCACTTGACGGAGACACATGAGAGACCAACACTTAAGGTGGTAGTTGTGTAGTTATATTGTGAGTGATTGTGAATGTTGATCGGCGAGCGTTAAAAACCAATATTGTATGGTGTAAACGTTTCCAGGTGAGCGTTGAAAACCCGGTATGATAGTGGATTTCTCCCCGGAAGTAGGGATCGAAGACGTATGACAGAATGTCCGAACTCCGTGATCATATTACTTGTTTGAGTTTGCATTGGCGTACTCTTTTTGTTCATCTTATTTAGCCATTGCCTCTTTGTTTATATTATCCACTATTTTGTTTACCTTTGTTTATATTATTTATCCTTACTAATAATTCATTGCATATCTTATTTGCTAAGATAGCTTGTTAATAAGTTTTAATTGGTATTAAATCGGATTAGATTAGTATAAACTCTATTCACCCCCCTCCAGGGTTCTTTCCTAGTGGCATTAGAGTCTTTCAATTGCTTCTCTAACATGTTCATTTTTATATATATAAATGTTGTTGGCCTCTTTATTTTGATGATGTTTAACAAATAATTTATATCTAATATTGTTTGTCTAGTGTTTATGTTTTTTTATTTATTGTAGACAAACAACGAGTTTGAGGTCGGATGAAGTTGCATAATAACGATCACATCAAATGGAGGTTGGCGAAATATCAGTACGAAGCCATTGCACATCAAGCCATATTCAAGATCAATCTTCATCCACAACCAAGACAAGCATATTGAAGATCAAATTGCTTGGGTACAATAGTTTAGGTTTATACTTTGTGTGTTGGTATTTTAAGCTTAATCATATACCCACATACACGTTTTAGTTTTATAGCTTTCAAGTTTATATAAATATGAAACATATATACTTGTTTATACAAATTTCATATTTATCGATTTTGTTTAGCCATATATATATGAAACAAATGGATATAACTATATGTATACCCGTATTTGTTTCATATCTATACATGCAAATAAACATGATTTTATTTATAGATTAAAGACGTTTATTTGAAAAATTATGTGTTTATGGATCAAAGACTTGTTTACAATATTTTATATCTTTTCCTAAGTCTATTAATCCATTCAAAAGGATTTGCAAACTTGTTTGAAATTATTTTTGTCAAAATCAAGTATTGACGATTTAATATTCTTAAATAATTTATATTTAACAAATGGGAAATGTAATTTTAAAAATTCTTTTTGTAACATGTTATATTACATGTATATAATCATTTTACAAAATTTTATCATTTTGGAATTGATTTACTATACTGAATTGATTTTACAAAATCAAGTGTTTCGGCAGTTTTTAGAATCTGGATTATCTGTTTTAAAACATTTATTTCTCATAAATAGAAAGTGACATTTTAGAAATTACTTTTCTATAATGTTTATATACATGTCTTTAAACATCTCACAAAATTGCACGATTTTTAGAGTTGATATATTATTTTTAATTGATTTTACAAAGTCAGGTACGCAAATTTCCAAAATGCTGGATTTTGGGGTATTTTGGTATTTTCAGCCTATAACGGCTAGTAACGGCTAGTTTTTGATATTTTCGATTTTTGGGGGTTTGTGACTGGTTTAAGAGGCTATAAAAAACCCTCAACTTTTATTGTTTCTTATGGATGTTTAAGAGAGTTTTAAAAAGAGTTTTACAAGTTTGTTTAAGGGTTTTTAAGTTTGTTTCAAGAGTTTGTTTGTGAAGAAACTTTCACAAGAACTTAAGGAGATCATTCTTTGGTGTTTGAGAATTCAACTCTTCTCCCTCTCTCTCTTGTCATCTTTAGAGAAGTGTTTCTGAACTCAATCTAGCTTTATATTTATATATAATTGTTTGATTATCATTTTATTAAGCTGGAATTTATTTGAGTTTAGTTTGATTTGATTTACTCTTTGTTTACACACACAACCATTAAGCTTATTGTATTTGCATACATTATATAATTAAGTTGTGGGTTTGTGAGATTAAGAGTGAGCCTTAATTGTGTTCTTGTCCATATTAGAGAACAACCATTTGTTGTAGAGAGCCAAATTGTGAGAATACACTTTGTAATATACTTGTACACCGAGAGGAGTGTGTGGTGAGAGACGGGGTTATCCCAAGAGGAGTGAGGTAGGTGATAATGCTTAGAGGTAGGTTGTAATTCCTAATACTTAAGGGAGACACGGGCTAGAGATCAACACTTAGAGAATGTAAAGTGTGATTACAGGAGTGTGGGATTGTAGAGTTTTCGATTAGCTAGAAAACCATATTGTGAGGTGTAAATGTTATTCAGATGAGCGTTGAAAACTTGGTTGTGATAGTGAAGATCTCGAGGTGAGGAGCGAAGACGTAGGTCATGGGGACCAAACTCCGTGAACATATCATTTGTCTGTGATTGTATTGACACACTTATTTTTATGTTCATATCTTATATTGTATTTATATATTGCTTGTTGTTTATATTATCCACTATCTAGTTTAGATTATTTACCCTTATGTTATTTATATATCCTCGCATATATCCCATAGTATATCTCATTGCTAGGATATTTCTCTTTGTTCATATTGCTTATTCTTGCTTATAACATATTGTATATCTATCTTGCAAGAATAATTCGTTAATTAGTTTTAATTGGTATAAAATCGAATAAGATTAGCATAAGACCCTAATCACCCCCTCTAGGGTCTAACAATTGGTATCATAGATTGGTGCTCTTTAATTTAAGGTATAATTGCCTTGAGTTAAAGATCCAAGCTATAATTTTGTGCTAATCTAGTTTTGATTGCATTTGTCTTGCTTGCATACAGTTTCATATTATGAACATGCATTATGCACCTTGTTTAGGCTATGATCCTAATATTGCTCCTAGAATAGATAATTTTCCCTATGATAAATGGTACTCTAGATTTATTATATTTGTTAGATCTAGATAATTCGATTTATAGGAAGTTATTGAAGATGCTTATATTGTACTCACTTCGAAAAAATCCAAGTGGAGTAAAAATGATAAAAGAATGTTTAATATGAACAAACTTTTATTAGAATATTTGTTTAATGCTTTTGACTCATCCTTTTCTAACAAATTTGTTCATTTTTATAGTGCTTACAATTTATGGAAATTCATAAAAGCACATCAAGGCAACTTGGAGAAAATCTGACATGGTTTGGAGGATTCTTCCTCAAGTAATATTAGAGCTTCATCATGCACGCGGTCGCTAGACGATAGCCCTAGTGTGGTATGCGGTTCTAAACCCAATAATGATTTATCTAGTGATGAACTCACTTGTGCATCTAAGAGATTATTACATGCCTACAAAAAATTATAAAATAATTTTATTGATTTAAAAAGCAAGCATGCTAATTTGAAATCCGATCATGAGTTGTTAGTGTCCAAATTTGATGTCATTATAAAAGAAAATACTATGCTTAAAGAAAACAATGACTTATTAAATTTGGAAAATAAAAAATTGATCTCATCCATTTCTAGCTTAACTTATGAAAAAGATAATGCCATGTTAGAAGTAAAAAACATAAAAAATAATACTGCTTCTTTTATAGATGAATATGTATGTTCTACTTCTAATAAAAATGCATATGTGCCTAATAATAAAGATTTGAATCTTGTGAAAAACCACATATCTTATTTAGATTCAACCTTAAAAGCATGCATTGTTAAAAATGATAAGCTTATGGACTTGTGTGCAAAGTCTTGTGTTAACACTTCCAAATCAAACACCCACTATGCACACATGTATATCCAAATTTATAAATGCTCTATTTGTGGTCGAAAATGTCACCTTGCTAAATTTTGTTATAATGCACGTAAATCCATAAAATCTAATGCTCCTAGTGCATCCCATCTAGCTTCATCATCTTATACACATACACATTCACATGCTCATTCTCACAAAGTTTATCATAAGCATGTTAATGTATATCATTGTGATTTTTGTGGTAGATTTAGTCATTTGGCCAAATTTTGTTTTGATTTGAAAAGAGTTTCACATTTGTAAAACAATTTTAAAAGACCATCTATATTTGCAAATGTTTCCTGTGCACGAGCTAATGATCCATAAAAACAAATGGATATCTTTCACTGCACAAATTACAATCGGAAGGGTCATTTGAGTGATTATTACTTTGACCGTGTTAGTGCACCAAATACGCCCAAAAGGGTTCATAACCCTAGGAATTTAAGCTTTATTGATAGGGGTCATGTCCCTAAACAATTCGGCACCAAGAATGTTTGGGTGCCAAAATAATTTCTAAACCAAGAATATTAGTGTTTCTATTTTTCTTTTTTCTTGTTTTTGAAAAACGCATTTTAAATTTTTTATACAAAAACAATTTTTAATTGATCAAATCTTTTGTTTTCATGATTATTAGTTTCGATTTTGATGAGAGGTTTGTGTTTATATAACCCTTCGGAATTATTGAGTATTTATTCCCAAATCTTGTTTACCGGGTACTAAAAGTCCTTATATGGGTTAGAACAAGCTCAAGAGCTTGATATGGTTGCCTCTCTCATTTGTGAAAATCAATGATAGTTTGGTTTTATACTCTTAAAGATGATTTTTAATCTTTAAAATCCATAGTTCATGATTCTTGTATATTACTTTTGAACTATAAAAATTTTGCTTTGATTTGTTCTTTTGAATTCATTATATAAGCACAAATACATGATTCAAATTTTAAATATGCTTTATAATGTATTCTATATGTGGTTTGATCAAGTTTTACAAAGAAGATTTCTTTTATTATCAAACATCATTTTGGTTTTAAATCTTGATTTATGATTTATAATTAATTTGTTTTTATTTAAAAACATTTTGCATGATTTTTATGTTCCTTTTCTTTTGATTTCATAAATCTATTTTTATACATGATTTTTATGTTTATATTTTGAAATACATTATTTCAATGGTACATCCCTATGTGTTCTCATTATCTTGTAGTATGGGAGTGATATTTAGCATATTCATCTATGCTTACTCACATATAATTGCCTTAGCACTTCATTTTATATATTCTATATGACATTTTGATAGGGGAGCAATCCCTATATTTATTTTATACTCACCCATGCTTATATGTAGGGGGAGCTTTCGCTCTATTCATCCTTTTGTCCCCTTTTTTATGTTGTCAAAAGCGGAAAAATATTGTGAGTATAACATTTCTTATTTATATGCATAATATATTCTAATTTATATATTCATTTCTTTCATACATATATATCTCTTTTATAAATTGTTTGTCATCATCAAAAAGGGGGTGATCGTTAGCCTCTTTGTTTTGATGATGTTTAATAAATAATTAATATCTAATATTGTTTGTCTAGTGTTTGTGTTTTTCTATTTGTTGTAGATAAACAACGAGTTGGAGGTTGGATGGAATTACGTAATAACGATCACATCAAATGAAGGTTGGCAGAATATCGATATGAAGCCATTATACATCAAGCCATATTCAAGATCAAGCTTCATCCGCAACCAAGACAAGCATATTGAAGATCAAATTGCTTGGGTACAATAGTTTAGGTTTATACTTTGTGTGTTCCAAGACAAGCATATTGAAGATCAAATTGCTTGGGTACAATAGTTTAGGTTTATACTTTGTGTGTTGGTACTTTAAGCTCAATCATATACTTGGGTACAATAGTTTAGGTTTATACTTTGTGTGTTGGTACTTTAAGCTCAATCATATACACACATACATGTTTTGGTTTTATAGCTTTCAATTTTATATAAAAATAAAACATATATACTTGTTTATACACATTTCATATTTATCGATTTTGTTTAGCTATATATATATATGAAACAAATGGATATAACTATATGTATACACATATTTGTTTTATATCTATACATGCAAATAAACATGGTTTTATTTATGGATTAAAGACGTTTATTTGAAAAATTATGTGTTTAAGGATTAAAGACTTGTTTACAATATTTTATATCTTTTCCTAAGTCTATTAATCCATTCAAAATGATTTGCAAATTTGAAATTGTTTTTGTCAAAATCAAGTATTGACGATTTTGTATTCTTAAATAATTTATATTTAACAAATGGGAAACATAATTTTAAAAATTCTTTTTGTAACATGTTATATTAATGTTTATACTCATTTTCTTAAATTTTATCATTTTTGGAGTTGATTTACTATACTGAATTGATTTTACAAAATCAAGTGTTTCAGCAGTTTTTAGAATCTGGAATATCTATTTTAAAACATTTATTTATCACAAATTAAAATTGATATTTCATAAATTATTTCTCTAACATGTTTATATACATGTCTAGAAACATTTCACAAAATTTCCTAATTTTTAGAGTAGTTTTACTGTTTTTAATTTATTTTATAAAGTCAGATATGTAATTTTCCAGAATGCTGGATTTTAGGGGTATTTTGGTCTTTTCAGCCTATAACGGCTAGTAACGGCTAGTTTTTGATATTTTCAGTTTTTGGGGGTTTGTGGCTGATTTAAGAGGCTATAAAAGCCCTCAAAATTTATTGTTTCTTATGGATGTTTAAGAGAGTTTTAAAAAGAGTTTTACAAGTTTGTTTAAGGGTTTTTACACTCTGGGCTTATCGCACCACCATACGCACGCCTACGGGAGCTACCCCGTATTCACTGGTATACGGATGCCAGGCTGTGCTACCTTTAGAGATTCAAATCCCGTCACTTCGGATCGCTCTCGTAACGGAGATGACGATAGAAGAACAGCATCAGAAGCGTCTCGAAGAGCTCGAGAGGCTGGATGAAAAGCGTTTGGAGGCTCAACAGGTTTTTAAGTTTGTTTCAAGAGTTTGTTTGTGAAGAAACTTTCACAAGAGCTTGAGAAGATCATTCTTTTGTGTTTGAGAATTCAACTCTTCTCCCTTTCTCTTGTCATCTTTAGAGAAGTGTTTCTAAACTCTTTCAAGCTTTACATTTATATATAATTGTTTGATTATCATTTTATTAAGCTAAAATTTATTTGAGTTTAGTTTGTTTTGATTTATGCTTTGTTTACTCACACAACCATTGAGCTTATTGTATTTGCATACATTGTATAGTTAGGTTGTGGGTTTGTGATATTGAGAGTGAGCCTTAATTGTGTTCTCATCCATATTAGAGAACAAATATTTATTGTAGAGAACCAAATTGTGAGAATACACTTTGTAATATACTTGTACACCGAGAGGAGTGTGTGGTGAGAGACGGAATCGTCCCAAGAGGAGTGGGGTAGGTGGTAATGCGTAGAGGTAGGTTGTAATTCCTAACACTTGAGGGAGACACGGGCTAGAGATCAACACTTAAAGGGTGTAAAGTGTGATTACAAGAGTGTGAGATTGTAAAATTTTCGGTTAGCTAAAAAACCGTATTGTGAGATGTAAACGTTATTCGGGTGAGCGTAGAAAACTCAGTTGTGATAGTGGAGATCTCCTCGAGGTGAGGAGCAGAGACGTAGGTCGTGGGGACCGAACTCCGTGAATATATCATTTGTTTGTGATTGCATTGGCGCACTTATTTTTATGTTCATATCTTATATCACATTTGTATATTGCTTGTTGCTTATATTGCCCACTATCTAGTTTAGATTGTTTACCCTTGTGTTATTTGTATATCCTCGCATATATCTCATAGTATATCTCATTGCTAGGATATTTCCCTTTATACATATTGCTTATTCTTACTTATTACATATTATATATCTATCTTGCAAGAATAATTCGTTAATTAGTTTTAATTAACATAAAATCGGATTAGATTAGCATAAGACCCTAATCACCCCCCTCTAGGGTCAACAAACGTTTCCCCAAGTTTTACTATTTTTGGAGTTGATTTGCTATTTTAATTTGAATTTAGAAAATTAACTTTTTAAGAAAAATCAAGTATCTGATATGTCAGTCTTCGGTCGATCGAAAAATCTATCCAGTCGACCGACCATAACGAGTTTTTAAAACATCTTATTTTACAGTCAAATTAGTTGACCGATTACTTGAATCATTCGACCGAGAACAGTGTTTTTAGTCGACCGATTATGCTTTTCAGTTGACTTACCAGTAGTAGTTTTTATAGCTTTATGTTTTACAGTCGATCAGTCGACCAACCATATTTTTTAGTCGACTGATCAACGGCTATTTTGCTGTAACGACTAGTTTCTGATTTGCTTTGTTTTTGAGGCTATAAATATTCCTCAAGCCTTGGTTTTTGACAAGTTTTTTACAAGATTATTTTTTCCAGTTTGTTTCAAGAGTTTGAGTGTGTTTGTTCATGTGAAAAGAGTTTCACAAAGAGAAGGACCTCAATTTTGATTTTGAGGCATTCATCCTCAAATCTTTATATCTCTTTGTTTTAGAGAAGTTTTTCTAAACTCTTCTTCTAGCAAATTAATATTTTGATTCTCATATATTTATGCTAGATTGATTTGAGTTTAATTTTGTTTTACTCATTGATTATACACACACCCACTTGAGCTTAAGTATTTCATATCTAGTATAATTGGGTTGTGAGAGTAATTTATTGAGAGAACTTATATTTCATTCTCATTTGTATTAGAGAACAAATTCTTTATTTACACTTATTTGTTGAACACGTTGTAATACACAAGAACACTTAGAGGAGTAGAGAGAGACCAGGGTTAATTCCAAGAGGAGTGAGTTGGTAGTAAAGCCTAGGGAGAGGTTGTAAATCCAAACACTTAAGGAAGGTAACATAGGTAGTCCAACACTTGAGGAGTTTGGTTTGTGGGATTGATAATGTGTATATTGTAAAAGTTATCAGTGATCTTTGAAAATCGTTATTGTGTAGTATTTGTGCTATAGTGGATATCTCCTCGAGGTGAGGAATGGAGACGTATGTCAAGTGTTAGACCGAACTCCATGATCATATCATGTGTTTGCGATTGTCATTTACACACTATTTCACTTTTCATATTGTGCTTGTTTATATCACCTATTATCATATTATTTATCCTTGCATATAATTTATTGTATATCATATTGTTAGGATATTTCATCATTAGTTTTAAATTTGGCATCGATATCAGATTGGATTAGCAATTACATTATTCACCCCCTTCTAAGGTACTTTTATTTGGTATCAGAGCTTGGTGCTCTTGATTTATGGCTTAATCGCCTAGAGGCAAAGATCCTCGCTAGTATATTTTGCTAAACTAGTTTTGTGATTTTTCTTGCTTGCATAATTATCATAAATATACACGGTGCATCTAGTTTAGGCTATGATATAAATGTTGCCTATTCATTCAGTGTTTTCCCATATGCTCAATGAATGTTTAGATTTAAATTATTTGTTAGATCTAAACATATTAATTTATGGAAAGTAATTGATTGTACTTATGTTGTGCTAATATTGGAGAAATCCAAATGGAGCAAGGATAATAAAAGGATGTTTATTTTGAACAAGCTCTTGTTAGAATTTTTGCTCAAAGTTTTTGATTCATCTATTTCTAACAAACTTGTTTCTTTTGATAGTGCCTATACATTATGGAAATATATAGAAGCACATCACAGCAACTTAGAGAAAATCCAATGCATTTCGATGGATTCCGTTTTAAGTGAGTTTGGAGCATCATCATGCACACGGCTACTAGCAATTGCCTAGTGAGGTATGTGAGTCCGAAACTGAAAATAAACTTTCTATAGATGAACACACATGTGCATATGAAAGACTAATAAATGCCTATTATAAATTGTATCAATATTGCATGAATTTGAATAGCAAGCATGTAAATCTAAAATCCGATCATGATTTGCTAGCATCCAAATTTGATATCATTGCTAAAGAAAATGTGGTACTTAAAGATAGCGATGATAAATTAAAATTGGATAATGATGATTTGACCTAAAAAATTGCTAGCTTATCTCATGAAAAGATTGAAGCCATGCTAGAAAGAGAAACCATTAGAAATAAATTTAATTCATTTAAGAATGATCATATTTGCTCTACTTCTATTGCCAATGCTACTATGCTAAATAATGAGCTAAATCATATGAAAAACCGTATATCTTCTTTAGATTCAATCTTAAACACATGCATTAATAATAAGAATAAAAACTTATGGAATTGTGTACAAAGTCACATGCTAATTCTTCCAAACCACCCGCATACTATGCATACATATATAGCAAAGTTTACAATGTAAAACCCTAAAAATTTGAATATTATGTAAAAAATAATAATAAATATGTTATATAGTAAAAATATAATATATTTTAATATTTGAGTATGATAGGAATTGATTTGAGATCAATTCAATTTATATTTATGAATATATGAGTGCAAATGCATAAAACATGCACGAAGAGAAATCTGGAAAAATGACCAGTTAAGAGTTTATATATTTTACACATCGATGCAGTTTGAATATGAAAAAACTCAAAAGATCAAAGTTGTAGGTATCTTCAACATATTTCCAACAAATCTTAAATCACATTATTCCAAGCTCGGATGAGAATGTTACAACTAAAATACCGAATATTATTTTTCTAGTCAGACTAGGTTTTCTAGTTCGGGTCAAACGAGTTTATTTTAGGTTTATATATATATATATATATTACATACATACACACACACACACACACACACACACACACACACATGTGTTTTCACGAAAATTATCATCTTTTCATCAGAGTTTTAAACCCTAGTAGCCCCTCTTTCTCTCTCAAACCCTAGCCCTAAAGTTAAGATTTTGGGAGTGTCTTGTGAGGCGAGAAGCAAGAAAAATATGAGATCTACGACGTTTGGCGACAAGGAGTTGTTTCACATCAGTTTCAGAGGCTTTTTTTCGTGATAATGTAAGATCATCTGCATCCAAACCCATCCCTATAGTGTTTAATAATTATAAAAGTGCTTAATCAATGTTTTCATGCTTAATGCTTAACCTAATATGAAAAATATGAGATTTTTATGATAAATCTTAACACAATGCTAGATCATTAGCTTTTCCTAATTATTTATGATAGTAACGTGATCATGATCATTAGGGGTAATAAATTTTTTTTATTTTTTTAAACATGATAATTATGTTTAACTCGTGTGTTAACCCTAATTTTTGTCTAATTGAATTATAAAGAGGTTTAGTTTTTATTTTCATCATAGATTGTAGAAAACTGCTGCATATGTGTAACCTTTAACTAAAAATTTGAGATATCATATAAACTCCAAACCGAAAAAACAGTGTCAAATGAAAACAATGTGAACCTATTTTCCAAAACGGAAAACCATTCTGAGAAAAAGGTTTTATAGAGAAATATATACTCAATTTACTAATGATATATTCTGTAAAAAACTGCTACACGTGTGTAACCTTTAACTTACAATTTGAGATATCATATAAACTCCAAACTGAACTAAACTAGTGCCAAATGATATCTATGTGGATCTAGTTTCTAAAATAGAAAACTATTCTTAAAAAGATTTTTGTCTAGAGAAACATATGCTCAATTTACTAATGATATGTTCTGTAGAAAACTACAGATATATTGATTTAAAATAATTAATATATTACGTAGAGGGTTTTTAAAGTTTTCATGTTAGGGGCTGTTTGTTTGCCTAAAAAAAAGAGGGAAATCAAAGAAAAGGAAACTTATTTCTAAGAAAAATAGGTTTTGGGATTGTTTGGTTGGCTAAAAAAAGAAGGAAAACAAAAAAAAGGAGATGAGATGAGATGAGTTGTCACCTTATTATAGCATGATGTGAGTGATTTTTTAAGAAAACTTGTTTTGATGTTGTCTGGTTGGCGGAAAAAAAATAAGAAAATGAATTATAAGAAACCTATTTCTTATAGTAGGTTGTTTTTTTGTTTGGTTATTTCTTAAAAATAAGAAAATAGATGAGATGAGATGAGTTGTCATTATATTATTGGATGATGTGACCAACACTTAAGGAAATTGTTTTCCTAGCTTTTTGGGAGGAAAACAAAGAAATGAAATGTTAATGAGATGAGATGAGTTGTCACAATCTTATTGGATGATGTGAGTGATTTTTAAATATGAGATGCGATGAGTTGAGTGATGTTGTGGATGAAAATAATATTTTATTAGATGTGGTGGATGTGATGGATGAGTTGTTGGATGAAAATAATATTTTATTAGATATGATGGATGAGTTGTTGGATAAAAATAATATTTTTAGATATGATGGATGAGTTGTTGGATAAAAATAATATTTTATTAGATGTTGTGGGTGAGTTTTAGGGATAGAAATGTATGAAATTGTACTTTTTGAGATTTTTTGGTTTTCATTTCTATTTTTTGGTTTTTTAGGAAATAGCCAAACATGCCCTTAATTAATCATGCTTAAATCCTAGGTTTGTGATACCTAAGTAAGATAAACATGTTTAAATAAATTTTACCTCTGTTCATGAGTAGTTTTTATCATGTGTTGATAATCACTTTGTTTACATATGAGATAATTGAAGAAATTATTTAATTAGAATGTTAAACCCTAATTTGGAAGATATAATAATTTAATTTGATGATTCAGATAATTCCCATTATATATGCCAAGTATAAAACCTCGTTTTAACGTTATGATATGTACAATTGACATAAGTACTGTTTTTGCACGAAAGAATGCGTGTCATGAAAGAGTAGTCGACTACTAAGCTTAGTAGTAGGTTACTCGTGCCCAGTTGAGTATAACAGAAACTGTGTGTTTACAGAGTAGTCGACTAATGTTCTTAAAATTCGACTACTGATACTGATATATGCTATTACAGAGTATGGATGGACTCAATGTAGTCAACTACTAAGCCTAGTAGTCGATTACTAAGGCTGTTGCCTGAATTTTTATTTTGCATCTGTTTAAGATATCTTTGCGGGTTTTGAGCCGCACTTCTTTATACGTAAATTCACGAATAGTGTAGTAGTACACACATGGATATACTGAAAGGAATTAAGATGGGTTTTGACCTGATTACTTTAAGAAAGAGTTTAGTACATATTATACACACACCTTCTGGATATCGTTGATGAGCTCAGTTTAGTACTACGGGGGTAGTGCATCAATATTCCATTTGTACGTGCTATTGAGTTAGGTTTGGATAGTTTATCTAGCAGTCCGTCCACACGAGGGTGCGATGAGGCTTGTGAGCAGTACTTCTAGGATACCTATTGTAGGCTGTCTAAAAATCACAATAGATAGCTGATCCCCATCAAAACACCGATGATGGAAGTTACACTCTGACGACTTCCAGAAGGTTACAATTTAAAGACTTTCATGTAGATCGCTAAAGGTTACAATCTGACGACCTTCACGACAACTGATGGAAGCTCTAATCAAACAGCCTTCATAATAAACATCGGGAGTTACAATCTGACGACTCTCACATATCATAGAGCTAAAGTAAAGATTACAAAATGATGATCTTTGCAACACTTCGACAGAAAGAGACTACAAATCGACGGTCTCTTCAAATCAAGACGTGGAAGTCCTCCCCACATACCAGCATCAAGATGAACCGCGTTCATAGCCATGAACGTAGCTCAAACACAGCTCCAAAAGCTGCAAACGCAGCTCTAAAAGCTGCAAACACAGCTCAGATTCGGCCGCCAACGCAGCTTCCAAATTGCTGTAAATGCAGCCTTCAAACGCTATAAACGCAGGTCACATCCAGCTCCAAACACAGCTCAGATCCGCTGCCAAACGCAGCTCTTAAATCGCTGTAAACACAGCCTTCAAACGCTATAAACGCAGGTCACATCCAGCTCCAAACGCAGCTCAGATCCGCTGCCAAACGCAGCTCTTAAATTGCTGCAAATGAGCTTCCAAACGCTGCGTCTGAGCTTCCAGATGCTGCGTTCAAGCTTTTAGGCATTGCGTTTGGACACAGAATTCATGCCAGAACACGGGCCTGCGTTTGACTCGTTCAAACACGAGCTGAACGGTTCCAAAACCGTTTCCCACGATCTGAGGGGATCACAACTCCACTCAGGAGTGATTTAAGGGGCGGTTACATCCCATTAGCCCACTTAGGAGCGAATTAAGGAGGTAGTTACACCCCTTAATCCCCTATAAATAACTGAAAATCAATTCAGTTGGGGGGTGCGGTCGGTTGGAACTTCTTGGCTCGTCAACAGGATCCTTAGAGCATTTCTGGAGCTTTGGAGATCGGCAACAAGATCTTCTTCATCCTTGGCTTATAACCGACTTTCGGTTAAATCAACTCTTTCATAGAGTTTCAAACTCGTTCAGAGTTCTCCACAACGTCAAATCGTGAGGAGAAGACCACGTTCCAGTGAAACAAGACATCGGATCGTCAACGAGAAGCAAACTCAACGCGAGCATTCGAGGGAGGCATCTCATCGCCACCGTGAAGAACCCAGAATTAAACAAAGGGGAGAATCCAGATCATTCTCTTCTCTTTTGTAATCAGGAAATCCAATTGTAACTGAGATTAAAGGAATACAAATCAATTTTTCTTTATTTCTTTTACTGCAAATTTTTCCACAAACAAAAGATGGCGACTCCGCTGGGAACAAGCTTCTCTGACGAAGAAGTGGTGGCGCAATCCGACGTTCATCTCATTAGAACAACCGTCGAAATTCTTATTGTAGAGTTTGATCAAGCCAAGTTTGAGGAGGCTCTCTCATCCGGATCCCTTAGCCCCAAGGCTATGCGCAAGATCCACAAAGTCTCCAAGGAGACTAAAGCTCCAATTGTTGCTCCTATGCCGAAGGAAGCCTTCTCCTTCAACCAAGAATGCTCGAACAACCCCTCCTCCGAAGGAGTGGGCTCAGCTTTGGCCAAACTCGTCCACCGAGTTGAAGGCTCTGCGTTCGTGCCAAAGCGACGATTCTCGGGTCACGAAAGGCCCATAACAGTGACCAACTCTGTCAACGACATCGCTGCAAAGGCCTTAAAACAGGCCAACAAGAACGCTGCTCGATGAAGAAGAAGATCTCGACGACGAGCACAACTTCGAGAAAATCGATCCTCCAACCAACGCGAGCTTCGCGTTCGTGAGCCTAAACGCGACCATGTGCTCTACGTTTCTGCTTCAGAACGCAAGCCTTGCGTCTATGAGCTCAAACATAGGTTCTGTGTGAATAAGACTGAACGTAGCCCTTAGTGGTGCATTGTACAGTCAAAACGCAGTCTTCAGGAGTGCGTTCCATTAACTGAACACAACTCTCAGGCATGCGTTCGGGTGACGAAATCCAATACCGAACCTGGTGTATACCGTGATGGCGGGTCCACTAAAACTATCACGTTAATGATCACCTCTGATAGTCCTTTTCCTCCAAATTCCCCCACCAATCCTCTTCAAATAGGATGGCGGGTCCATCAAAACTATCACGTTAACCGTCACCTCTGATAGTCCTTTTCCTCCAAATTCCCCCACCAATCCTCTTCAAATAGGATGGCGGGTCCACCAAAACTATCACGTTAACAGTTACCTCTGATTGTCTATTTCCTCCAAATTCCCTCACCAATCCTCTTCAAGTAGGATGGCGGGTCCACCAAAACTATCACGTTAACAATTACCTCTGATAGTTCATTTCCTCCAAATCCCCCCACCAATCCTCTTCAAGTAGGATGGCGGGTCCACAAAACTATCACGTTAACAGTTACCTCTGATAGTCAAACTCATCAGATAATGGCCTACCGGGTGATGTGCCTCTATTCCGACTTCATGGATAGTGCCCCACTAGGTGATGTACCTTGTCTACCTCTTTTATTCCCCTGCTAAGTCTTAATCAAGACTGGGGGTTGGTTACTTGGAATCCATTGGATTAAGAGTAATAAATCTTTCACATCGTCAAGTTAACATTACACTTCTGACGATCATCACCCCACAGAGTATGAATGCAGCTTGCATCGCTCCAATTTGTCACGTTAATAATATACCTCTGACAATCAACTTATCAATCCTTACCAATAGGATGATAGGTCCTCAAAATTGCTCAAATCGCAATCTTCCCCAGCAAGACACTAAGTCTTCAAAATCTTGTTCAAATCATAGGTATCAGAACTCATCGTTCCTGATGATAAACTCACCTAGCAAGTTTCCCCAGCGAGACGCTAATTCCTAAAATCTTGTGCAAGTCACAAGTACGCAAATTCTGTCACGTTAACACTAAACCTCTGACAAAACCCACTTATCAATCCTCATCAATAGGATGATAAGTCCACAAAGTTGCTCCAATCGCAACACATTCCTGTCACGTTAACAATATACCTCTGACAAATTCACTTATCAATCCTCGTCAATAGGGTGATAAGTCCACAAAGTTGCTCCAATCGTAACACATTCCTGTCACGTTAACAATATACCTCTGACAAATTCACTTATCAATCCTCGTCAATAGGATGATAAGTCCACAAAGTTTCTCCGATCGCAACATTCTCTTGTCATGTTAACACCATACCTCTGACAATCCACTTATCAATCCTCGTCAATAGGATGATAAGTCCACAAAGTTGCTCCAATCGTAA
Organism: Asparagus officinalis; assembly: GCF_001876935.1. Classification (NCBI taxonomy): domain Eukaryota; kingdom Viridiplantae; phylum Streptophyta; class Magnoliopsida; order Asparagales; family Asparagaceae; genus Asparagus; species Asparagus officinalis. The sequence goes on from NC_033797.1 coordinate 131,921,174, forward strand.
CATATTCTCTTGTCATGTTAACACCATACCTCTGACAAATTCACTTATCAATCCTCATCAATAGGATGATAAGTCCACAAAGTTGCTCCCATCACAACACAATCTTGTCACGTTAACATCATACCTCTGACAACCCACTTATCAATTCTCATCAATAGGATGATAAGTCCACAAAGTTGCTCCGATCGCAACAAATTCCCATTATGTTAACACCAAACCTCTGACAATCCACTTATCAATCCTCTTCAATAGGATGATAAGTCCACAAAGTTGCTCCAATCGCAACACAATCTTGTCACATTAACATCATACCTCTGACAATCCACTTATCAATCCTCCTCAATAGGATGATAAGTCCACAAAGTTGCTCCAATTGCAACACATTCTCTTGTCACGTTAACACTAAACCTCTGACAAAACCCACTTATCAATCCTCGTCAATAGGATGATAAGTCAACAAAGTTGCTCCAATCGCAACATCTTCTCTTGTCATGTTAACACCATACCTCTGACAAATTTACTTATCAATCCTCTTCAATAGGATGATAAGTCCATAAAGTTGCTCCAATTGCAACACAAATCATGTCACGTTAACACTAAACCTCTGACAGAATTCACTTATCAATCCTCGTCAATAGGATGATAAGTCCTCAAAGTTGCTCCGATCGCAACATTCTCTTGTCACGTTAACATCATACCTCTGACAAATTCACTTATCAATCATCGTCAATGGGATGATAGGTCCTCAAAGTTGCCCTGATCGCAACATCTTCTTGTCACGTTAATATCACACCTCTGACAAAATCCACTTATCAATCCTCGTCAATAGAATGATAAGTCCCACAAAGTTGCTCTCATCGCAACACAAATTCCTGTCATGTTAATATCACACCTCTGACAAAATCAACTTATCAATCCTCTTCAATAGGATGATAAGTCCTCAAAGTTGCTCCGATCGTAACATTCTCTTGTCACGTTAACATCATACCTCTGACAACCCACTTATCAATCCTCTTTAATAGGATGATAAGTCCACAACTCGGCAAGTTAATACTATACCTCTGGCACTTCTAATTTTCTTTCAGTGTTTCAAGTAAAAATATAACACAGGAAGAAATGACGACAAAGTCTACGTATTCAACATCGTAGCACCAAAATCCATGCCTTTCACGCATGGGGGACTTTATCTCGATCCCTAATTAGAGATAAGCCTACGCCTAACACGCGTTGCCGGTTAGTCTTTTCCCGTGAAAAAAACGAATAAGCTGAAGACAAGTCTCAAAGACTTAGTCAAAAATGCACGGAAGCCACTTCCATGTCTTAAGTCAAAACGTTGAGGTCAGACCCGCGATGCAAAAACCGAACGCCGAGGTCACACCCGTGTTCCAAATTCAAAATGCAGGGTCCATCCCCACATTCCAGAAGCAGGATTATGGCGCATACCTTCACACAGGTCCTACGTGCAAATCCCTTCAACCAAGATGCCTTCGAAGCAAGTGCAGAGAACAAATCCTTTACCACAAGGAATCAACAGCTCCAAGATCAGAGTTGAGATCCAAAGTATTCCGAAACTTCGTCCCAGTCAACCGCGAACTTTCGAAAACTTTGGAGGGGGTTCTGTAGGCTGTCTAAAAATCACAATAGATAGCTGATCCCCATCAAAACACCGATGATGGAAGTTACACTCTGACGACTTCCAGAAGGTTACAATTTGAAGACTTTCATGTAGATCGCTAAAGGTTACAATCTGACGACCTTCACGACAACTGATGAAAGCTCTAATCAAACAGCCTTCATAATCAACATCGGGAGTTACAATCTGACGACTCTCACATATCATAGAGCTAAAGTAAAGATTACAAAATGATGATCTTTGCAACACTTCGACAGAAAAAGACTACAAATCGACGGTCTCTTCAAATCAAGACGTGGAAGTCCTCCCCACGTACCAGCATCAAGATGCGCCGCGTTCATAGCCACGAACGTAACTCAAACACAGCTTCAAAAGCTGCAAACGCAGCTCTAAAAGCTGCAAACGTAGCTCAGATTCGGCCGCCAATGCAGCTTCCAAATTGCTGTAAACGCAGCCTTCAAACGCTATAAACGCAGGTCACATCCAGCTCCAAACACAGCTCAGATCCGCTACCAAACGCAGCTCTTAAATCGCTGTAAACGCAGCCTTCAAACGCTGTAAACGCAGGTCACATCCAGCTCCAAACGCAGCTCAGATCCGCTACCAAACGCAGCTCTTAAATTGCTGCAAATGAGCTTCCAAACGCTGCGTCTGAGCTTCCAGATGCTGCGTTCAAGCTTTTAGGCATTGCGTTTGGACACAGAATTCATGCCAGAACACGTGCCTGCATTTGACTCGCTCAAACATGAGCTGAACGGTTCCAAAACCGTTTCCCATGATCTGAGGGGATCACAACTCCACTCAGGAGTGATTTAAGGGGCGGTTACATCCCATTAGCCACTTAGGAGCGAATTAAGGAGGTAGTTACACCCCTTAATCCCTATAAATAACTGAAAATCAATTCAGTAGGGGGGTGCGGTCGGTTGGAACTTCTTGGCTCGTCAACAGGATCCTTAGAGCATTTCTGGAGCTTTAGAGATCGGCAACAAGATCTTCTTCATCCTTGGCTTATAACCGACTTTCGGTTAAATCAACTCTTTCATAGAGTTTCAAACTCGTTCAGAGTTCTCCACAACGTCAAATCGTGAGGAGAAGACCACGTTCCAGTGAAATAAGACATCGGATCGTCAACGAGAAGCAAACTCGACGCGAGCATTCGAGGGAGGCATCTCATCGCCACCGTGAAGAACCCAGAATTAAACAAAGGGGAGAAATCCAGATCATTCTCTTCTCTGTTGTAATCAGGAAATCCAATTGTAACTGAGATTAAAGGAATACAAATCAATTTTTCTTTATTTCTTTTACTGCAAATTTTTCCACAAACACCTATATGGTAGGCCGTTCCGCACTCATGTTACGCATAGAGATCGCGCTAAGACTAATGAGCCGTACACACTGATTACGATATCTACAGGGTAGTCCGTTGCACATGATAATGCTAAGTATCAAAATCTGGCACGGATTTGCATTGAGATAGTTAAATGATAGCCCGAGTCGTTGATAAATACCAATTATGTTTTTGACTCACTACTAAAATATCTGACCTAGAGTACTTTGCATTTAAAATTGTATGGGATTTTTGCCAGTATTCATTCTATCTTCCCAGTGATAGTGGAAGATATTATAAATACAATATGTTGATATCTTTACTTTATTTTATTATTTTTCTTTATTTTCTTAGTTAAGATTAATACTTAACGATTCACAATTTGAGACATATGATATATACATAAGGGTTTCCTTGTTTAGATTATTTTGCTTAACGTACCAGTCTCGTGTTGTGGATTTCTAATTATTAATTTCATTTAGATTGTTTATCTTTAGTTCGGTATTAATGTTTAGATGTTTATAATTCTGGACATATGCTATATACATGAGGGTTTCCTTGTTTGAATTATTTCGCTCAACATACTACGCCTCGTATTGTAGGTGTCTAAATATTAATTCCATTAGATACATGAGAAAATGATCTAGGTAGACTATGCTTAATAGATAAAGCATCCACTCCATCTAGCAAGCCTTCCTCTGGGGGCGAATGGATGTGATCTTGCTATAGCACTCTGACACTCTTGTTATTACTTTTTTCTTCTAATATTATTTTAGGTAATTCGGAGTACTGGAGAGTCGCAGGATGACAGAGTTTTTACATAGTCATCGTCACATGAGATTTATTAGAGGCTCCACCATAGTTTTATATTTTTGTTCAGACCTTAGAGTTTATTTCATAGTGTAGAAGCGATGTGCCTTAGTACAATTTTTAGTTGTTTCTTGTTGAGACATATTTATTCATTTTGGATATAAGATATATTCAAGGTTATTCATTGAGACATGATTTATTTATGAGATACTTCTTTCTACATCATGTCTATTGTAGTTATTTCCTTTCTTTTGCCTGTTTTGTACCTACACTATATATTGATTCCACTAGAGGATATTCTTGTGATTGGTAAAACTTATTGTTATACAGTATGGGTGCATGGCAGGTTTGACATCTCTGGGTTCATCTTGGACTACAACCATGTGTAAAAACAGGAGCGCCACAGTTGGTATCAGAGTTTTAGTTTCAGTATCCTTAGGATCATCTTGTGTCGAGTAGTGGATCTAGAATAGAGTTTCTTAGGATTCATGTATAGAGTCCGCTAGGAATTCCTAGAAAGAGTGAGGATGTTATACACGTATGTTCAAAAATTACAAAGTTTTTTTACGACTATCTTTCTTTGATTGAAAAGTATTTGCGTGAATACTTAA
>NC_033797.1:131926323-131992656 GCF_001876935.1 Asparagus officinalis
TCTCTATATATATATATATATATATATATATATATATATATATATATATATATATGTTTGCAACCTCATTTACCGTGTCAATTAAGCTCTCCTCTTGATATTATAAGTATCGGGACAAGGACGTGGTCGATGTAAAACTTATACCCGAAGAGCTGGGCAAGCAGAGCCTGAGCCGTAGCAGGCTCCACAGTATGTGATCGATTTGGTAATGCCGATTACAGAAGCAGAAACTAGTACACTCGAGGAGCGAGTAACGAACTGGATTTCACTTTCTGAAGTTCTACCACCAGTTGTACCAGCCGTACCTATTGGAGAGGTAATACTGATGATTTCACCATCGTCACAACTAACTATTGATAGAGCCACAAAGCAGGAGGATTGGCTTTGTAAAAATAAGAAAAATATTAGACACTGAGAGCACCATAGTTTCAAGGCACACCATATTCATGTGCAACCTATAAATAGAAGGAATGTGTGAAAACTTTTTAACGTCAACCTAGTACCAAAAAAGAAGTTAGATGTATTCAACATAGAGGATATCATCGGAGGATAGCACCAAAGTCAGTTTACACCAAAGCAATGAATGTTAATTTTATAGAAGGATTTCACCTACTACTTCGATAAGTAGCTAGAACTAGTCCGATTGGAGCAGGAAGACATAATGATAGTTAATTATGGAAGCAAGACTGTCCGTAGATAAGGACAAGGATAAGAAACCTTTTGCAAGACTTAGAAGACCCCAACATCGGGGCAAGAATTTTCAACGCTAGCAACAGAGACTAGGACATAGTTAGTAATAGAACCGTGATAAGGGTCAGTAGTCACATGATTACTGTTACGGCTAGCAGCAGATGATTGAGACACCGCCAACCGTTTCAAGAATTAAAGGGTCAGTAGGCCAGATTCATTCTATTCAGGAGATTCCTGAGGGATAGATAGTCTCGTATTTCCATCGTCAGCAGTTCAACAGTCGCCAGCCACAGGCAGAGTCTATGCAGTCGTACCACGTGATCCCAGTGCGAGCAGAGCTTTAGTAGAAGGTACTTTCTTAGTGAACTCTTTTCCAGCTCAGATCATGTTTGATTCTGGAGCTTCCCATTCTTTTATATCTCATGCCTTTATGGATAGGCTTCAGTTAGTCGTACATCCCTTAGATGTACCGCTATCCATTTCTACTCATTTAGGAGATGTGTCATCAGCTTAGATGAGTCCGAGTTTATTGTAGATCTAATCGTTTTGTGGATGTCAGATTTCAACGTCATTCTTGGTATGGATTGGTTATCATCCTACCATATTAGCATCGACTGTTTTGCGAAAACAGTTAGTTTGTGAGCGTCCGATGGGTCTGAGTTGATTGTAGCGACCTCACAGGGTAACCGGTTTGCGAAGTCATTTCTATCATATATTGAGGAGGTGATGCTGAGAGATCAGAGTGTTGAGTTGTGTGAGACTAGAGTCGTCTCAGATTTTTAGGATGTCTTTTAGGACATACCGTGATTACCTCCTATGTGAGAGGTTGAGTTCTGCATCGAGTTGTAGCTAGGTACAACACCAATATCTTGAGCTCCCTATCGTATGACACTTGCTAAGATGATGGAGCTACAGGCTCAGCTGGATGAGTTGTTGTCTCAGGGTTTTATTCGTCGGAGTCATTTTCCGTGGGAGCGTCGGTCCTTTTCATGAAGAAGAAGGACGACAGTATGCGTCTTTGTATAGATTATCGGGAGTTGAACAAGGCCACTATCCGGAACAGGTATCCATTATCGAGGATTGATGACTTGTTCGACCAGCTACAGGGAGCACATCACTTCTTAAAAATTAATCTTTATTCTGGCTATCATCAGTTGCTAGTTCGGGAGATAGATATTCCTAAACTGTGTTTCTGACTCGTTATGGGTCCTTCGAGTTTCTTGTCATGTCATTTGGGCTGACTAATGCTCCCACGGTATTCATAGACTTGATGAATCGGGTTTTTCGTCTATATTTGGACTAGTTCGTAATAGTATTTATCGACAACATCCTTATATATTCGAGATCAGAGGCAGAGCACGAGCAGCATCTTCGACTAGCATTACAGATTTTACGGGTGCATCAGCTATATGCCAAATTTAGCAAATGTGAGCTTTGGCTATTTGAGATTGGATTTCTAGGCCACATCATCTGTAGAGACGGCATTTATAGTGGATCCAGCTAAGGTTGCAACCATACTTGATTGGGAGCCATCGGCGAAAGTCATAGATATTCGTAGCTTTTTGGGTTTGGCCGACTATTAGGGAGTTCATTCAGGACTTCTCGAAAATAGCCATGCCACTTACACACCTTACGAGGAAGGGTGTACCTTTTGCTTGGGGTACGGAGTGCCATGAGGCCTTTGAGACTTTAAAGGCTAAGTTAACTACAACACCAGTTTTGACCATCCCGAGCAGTGATAAGACCTTTGTCGTCTACACGGATGCATCGTTAGTGGGTCTAGGAGGTGTTTTGATACAGATACAGAGAGTGGTAGCATATATTTCATGTCAGTTGAGGACGCATGAGCAAAATTATCCCAGACGTGACTTGGGACTAGCTGCGATAGTTTTTGCACTGAAGACATGAAGACATTACCTATATAGAGTGCAATTCGAGCTATTCACGGATCATCAGAGTTTGAAGTATCTCTTCTCTCAGAAAGAGCTAAAACAGAGACAACGGAGATGTGTTAAATTTATTAAGGATTACGAGTTCGCAATTTAGTACTATCCGGAGAAGGCGAACGTCATAACAGACGCTTTGAGTAGGAAGCGTCGTCATCGGATTTTGGCTTTGAGGTGTTTGTTGTATCAAGATCTCCATACACTTAACCAGTTCAACTTTAGACCAGAGATATGTGGGAACAATGTATTTTTTGTAGATTTGTCCATGCAACCATCTTGGAGTGATAGAGTGGTTAGAGCTCAGTTAGATGACACATGGATTTAAACCCGAAAGGGAGAGATTTCTAAAGAGCCCAAGACTGATTAGACCGTTGGAGCAGATGGAGGACTTTGAATAAAAGGCCGACTAGTGATGCCGGGAAATCCACGACTAAAGAAGGAACTTATTCAATGAGGTGCATTGTACTAGGTACATAGTGCATCCAAGCACAACGAAAATGTACAAGGATCTGAAGAGACACTTTTGGTAGAGCAGAATACATGGTGAGATTGCGGAGTATGTGGTAAGTGTTTTACCTGCCAGCAAGTGAAGGTAGAACATCAGAGGCCAGCAAGAATCCTACAACCTTTACATATTCTGGAGAAGAAATGGGTAGATATTTCTATGAACTTTATTGTAGGATTACCGAGATCGAAGAAGGGTAACGATTCAGTTTGGATAATAGTGGATCGGTTGACGAAGTCAGCACATTTAATATGATAATGACATCGACGGAATGAAAAGATACGAGCATAGTCCAAGGTGTCATAATTATATATGACCTGCATTTAATATGATAGTGACTAGGTGGCAGAGTATGGATGATGCCCGAAAAGTCATCATCATGTCTAGTGGCGCATTATATATGGGTGTATTTGACGAGGTGGTCGAACATCCTCCTGACTCCGATAAATACTCTTGGGCAGAGTTCAACCTAAAGATGCCACCTGACCTAGACTAGGATTGGTGGAGCACTTCACCAGTCTAGTCAGATTGTGTCTATATTGGGTTGGATCTTCGATCATATGACCTAAACCGCTTAACTAACACATAGCTAGTTCTCATGGGTTTATAAAATTTATGATTTTAGGGTATAACATTATCTCCTTTCAATCAGACTTGTAGATATTAGGTTTGAGAGAAATTGAACCATTTTGCCTTCACTGTCTTTTGGATTCAGATCATCATAGGCAGTGTACTTTCATCAATTCGATTAACGAGCATTGATCGTAGAGTCTAAGGGATTAGAGTTTGTCGGTTCAGATCTATCCACGTATCAGTTATCAGAGCTGAGTTAGTGTTTATACAATGTCTTTGGCCCTCTCCCTTTCTCCTTTGTGTGCTCTGAGTTTCGAGCCCTAGAAATTTCTATTCCCCGAATCTTCATATATTTTTTTAGCTTTCACTGATAGCTTCCAACTCGCAATCATCTCTAGCACACAAAGGGCTAGGACAGGACTTCTTTGCAAATACACATTGACAATTTACCACTGTGATCTCCAGGATTGGGTGAAAAACTATGATATCCCCAATTCTTATAATTTGTCTCTCCCTCCATCTGGGCATCCTATCTACGATCATGGGAGCCATGAGGTGTCGATATACAGTCAACACCTCAGTTACAACCTCTACTTGCCTCTGCACCCTTTTCTTGAGAAGGTCTTTTGAGTTCTTGGGATATCGTCAGTGTAGTAGAAATCCAACTCGGTTGCTTTCTTGACTATTTTTCTCATCATCTATCACTGAGTTAATGTCGAGATGATCTTAGGAACCATGGCTCATTTTTTGTGCATCAAAGCTAGCATGAATGAGGGGTATTTTTGTCTCCAATCTATGGGTTGATTCTGATTGGTCACCAACATTGCAGACATTAATAAAATATGGAAAGTGAGGTTTTTTTATTTAATAATCGATGCTAATCCAATCTTAGCCTATTCTTCATCGCTGAAGATCCATAAGGATCCTATGAAGGTGGAGGCTCTTTTTGAAGTGGATAAGCAAGGTTTAGAGAAGATCCGAGCCAATAAGAGCTCACTCTAGGTGGAGAACCTTTATGATAATATTGTTCTTCGGGTTGCTAGTATATCTCATGTGAAGGTCACAAAGGCAGACCTAGCTTGTTTTGTGCATTTAGCTGATTAAATGCACTGAGAGGCGACCACCGTGCTAGCTTTCTTTGGGGGTGGAATCACCTTTCCTTTGAGCTTGTGGAGGAGGAGGTTCAGGGTCTTTCCCAGAATTTGGCTGAGCTAGCTGTCCAGCTTGGAATGGGCTCGACAGCTTCTCCGTCTCAAACCTAAAGGTCAACGAGGAGGAGGAACAAGAAGGACATTTCAAGGGGCCACTTATTGACGATGATAGGTTGATTGTCAGAGGTGTAATGTTAACTAAAGATATTCCTTCAACCCCACTGCCATTAGTAAGAGTCGAACCACTTATTGACGATGGACACGGATCGCCTCTGTTAGGGTAGTGAGACCCTAGCCATTCAAGGAGGCTAAAAAAATATTCAACTATAGAGGAAGATCCAGGAGAGAAAAGGAGTTAAAAAGGGGGACAGGGCCAATTGATTGAGTCTACTGCGGAGGAGAAGGTTCCTACGAAGGGTTAGTTTGAGTGACCTTTCACTCATTGTTTGGATGAGATTCCTGGCGCCAAGTTGGAAAGGCCTCATCAAATTACCCAAGACTACGCCTTGTCATTAGAGTGATCTATCTGATGAGTTTGTTTTTTTACTAAACTATCAGCTTAAATTTAGAGGGTTAGTCCTAGAGTCTCGGCGTAACTAGGCCCATATGGCATAGTAGATTTATATCCTTTGTGATAGAGCTTTGCTGCATGACGTGCCCAAATAGGGTCTACACTACATCCTATGGAGTTACCTAATGAGGGGTACACTTATGGAGAATAAGCTTTATGGTAAGCTCATGTCATCTTGTGAGCTCTTCAATAAGCTCCAGGAGGAGTTGGTGGCTGTTCGTAGGGAAAATGGAAGAAGAAAATAAAGAATTGAATTTGTATTATTCTATCTAACAGACTTAAAAAAGAATTAATTATAATTATCTTAATATAATTTCTCTCTAACGAACTTAGAAAAAGAAATTACAATCTTCTTAATCGGTTCCCTGATTTACAAAAGAGAGAAGGATCGACGGAGACCATTCTCTTTGTTTAACCTGAGTTCTTCTTGGTGTCGATGGAATGCCTCCCTCGAATGCTTGCGTCGAGTTTGCTTTTCGTTGACGATCCGAACGCTTCACCTTGTGGAACATTATCTTCACCTCTTGACTCGAAGTCTTGGATGAACTTGTGTGGTAAGTTTGAAACTCTTGACGAGTTGATAACTCAAAGCGAGTTTAAACTCTGTAAAAGAGTTAATTTGATCTAACCGTGATCAGTTTATAGCCAAGATTAAACTCCAAGAATAGCTCCCCAAATGATGCTCTCGGTTGTTGAAGAATGCTTCAAGATCTCCAAGGATAGATGGCGATCTCCTTAGGTAATTTTCTGATCTCCCCAAAACCAGTCGATCCAAAAGAGAGAGCCCCAACTCAGTTGAGTTTTCCGCCATTTAGGGGATTAATTGGTGTAATTGTCCCCTTAATTCGCTCATAAGCGGGGGAATGATCCCATCAAATCATGGAAAATGGTTTTGAAACTGTTCAGTTCATGTTTGAATGAGTCAAACGTAAGAATTGCGTTCTAGACATAAAATCTGCGTTCTGGACCTAGGACGTAGAGTTAGGCTCTGTATTTGAGCCTGAAAACACAGCCACAAACTCTATGTTTTGAGTCTGGAACGCAGCCACGAACTCTGCATTTTGATTCTAGAACACAGCCATGAACTCTACATTTTGAGTCTGGAGCACGGCCATGAACTCTTCGTTTTGAGTCTGGAACACGGCCACGAACCCTGCGTTTCAGGCTAAAAACGTAACAATGAACCCTGTGTTTTGGATCTAGAATGCAACGATGAATCCTATGTTTTGTTATTGGAATGCAGAGATGAACTCTGTGTTTTTACTCTGGAAAGTAGAGGTGAGCCTCAGGTGAGCTTGGCGAGCTTTAGGCAAAGTCCAATGTTCAAGCGAAGTCCAATCTTACAGACAGGCTTCAGAACATAACTTGCTGTGAAGAACAGGTCATAACTTTTAAACCATAAGTCAAAATTGGACGAATTATATATAAAAATCGACTATATCGACGAGACAGAGCCGACCAAACCTACCATAAGGGTTTAGTTTGCTCTCGTCCATTTTGCCAAATTCCTTAAGGTTTGAGAGATATCTACATTTTGATTTGAAGAGACCGTCAATTTGTAGTTTTTTTTGCTAGAGCGTTACAAAGATCGTCAACTTATAACATTCGTCTTGGCTCTTTGAAAATATGAGAGACATAAGATTGTATCTCCCGATATTGATTGTGAAGTTTGTTGAATTAGAGCTTTTATCGGTTGTCGTGAAGGTCGTTAGATTGTAACTTTCATCGATCTACGTAAAAGTTTTTAAATTGTAGCCTTCTGGAAGCCGTCAAAGTATAACTTTCATCATCAGTGTTTGATAGGAATCAGCTATCTTGCAGTAATTTTTAGACAGCCTACAAGACTCCTTCTAAAGTTTTTAAAAGTTCGTGGTTGACTAGGATGAATTTTTGAAATATTTTGGATCTGAACTTTGATCTTGGAGCTGTTAATTCCTTATCATAAAGGAGTTGTTCTCTGCACCTACTTTGAAGGCATCTTGGTTGAAGGGATTTGCCACGCAGGACCTGTGTGAGGATGAGCTTCAAAGATAAACTGTAGCGATGGTACAAGCTACTTATGAGCAGAAGCTCTCAAACATCACATCACGGCTCACATCCATTCAGCTGATGGACTCGCAAATATTTATAGGATTTTTACAAACCCTTAGCCATCAACGGATTTGATAAGCCTTTACCGGCTACCGTTTGAGTCGAGCTCGCATTGTATTGCCTAAATCCATTCCACATGTAACATTATGCTAAAAGAATGAACTCTCTTAGACTTAGTGATATAATATCGAATACGTAGACTTTGTTAATTTCACGGGAATGGACTACCTGGCAACACGTGTTAGACGCATGCTTATCTCTAATTAGGAATCGAGATAAAATATCACATGCGTGAAAAGCATGGATTTTTGGTGCTACGATGTTGAATACGTAGACTTCACCATTATTACGGGAATATGCCACCTGACAGCATGTGTTAGATGCAGACTTATCTCTAATTAGTAATCAAGATAAAATTTCCATGCTTGTAAGGCATATATTTTGGTATTATTAATAACAACCTACTACGATATTAAATACGTAAGCTTTTTCCATTGTTTCTTCATGTGTTATGTTTTCACTTGAAACACTGAAAGAAAGTTGAAAGTACCAGAGGTGTAATATTAACTTAGCATGAATTTTTATTTAGAGTAAAATTCAAAATATTTCTTTATTATCACTAGGATAATTCCAGAAAACCTTTAATCCACTGGGGATTTTATAATAAAAACTTGATATTTTTGTTAAAAAAAGATTAACAAGTTGATTAGGGGTTTGACTGTTAGAGGTGTGATATTAACGTAATAGTATTTTATGAGCCTATCACTCTATTGAAGAGAGTCGATAAGTTGATATGGCCGTCAGTGGTGTAATGTTAATATGACGTTATCAGAGGTGTAATATAAACGTGATGAAAGGATTGGTTATCAGAGGTGTGATATTAACGTGAAAGAATTTTATTACGATTGAAGCAATTTTGTGGACTTATCATCCTATCAAAGAGGATTGATAAGTTTATTATCAGAGGTGTGATATTGACATAATAGGAATTTATTGCGATCAGAGCAACTTTATGGACTTACATCCTATTAAAGAGGATTGATAAGTTGATTAGCTATCAGAGGTGTGATGTTAACATGATAGAAATTTGTTGCGATCGGAGCAACTTTGTGAACTTATCATCCTATTAAAGAGGATTGATAAGTTGATTGGCTGTCAGAGGTGTGATGTTAACATGATAATATTTGTTACGATTGGAGCAACTTTGAGGACTTATCATCCTATTGAAGAGGATTGATAAGTGGATTGTCAGAAGTGTAATATTAACATGATAGGAATTTGTTACGATCGGAGCAACTTTGTGGACTTATCATCATATTGAAGAGGATTAATAAGTTGATTGGCTGTTAGAGGAGTGATGTTAACGTGACAGGAATGTGTTACGATTGAAGCAACTTTGAGGACTTATCGCTATATTGAAGATAATCGATAAGTTGATTGTTAGAGGTGTAATGTTAACATGACAGGAATGTGTTACGACCAGAGCAACTTTGAGGACTTATCGCTCTATTAAAGAGAGTCGATAGGTTGATTGTCAGAGGTGTAATATTAACGTGACGATGTTTGTGGATTTTGTGGTTGACAGAGGTATTCTATTAAATATGCCAACTCAGAAAATTTATTACTCATAATCCAGTGGACCACAAATAAACTAACCCCTAGTCTTTAACAAATGTAGGGGAAAAAAGGGGTAGACATGATACATCCCCTAGTGGGCCACTATCCATCAAGTCGTTTAGTGACATTAGAGTATAACGACTATGATTTGAATAGAAGCATGTCACACAATAGGCCGCTATCTAAAGAGTTTAACTATCAGATGTAACTATTAACATAATAGCTTTATGGACTCACTATCCTATTAAAGAGGATTGGCTTTAGTGGTCGTAGTATCTTTCCCTTCTGACTGAGAAGATTGGGCTTGGTCCTATTACTCAGGTTGATTCTGCTTACTTTATTCTTTGGCTTTTACCCTGGAAATAATTTTTTAACCTGTTCGCCTTGAGAGATTAGTTATCTCCAGGAACGACATTCTGCAACTCCCATTCGAGCTACGAGTTTGGTTTGTAAGTTGTGTTAATAGGTTTCCACTAAGGTAGATTGTGTCATACCTAACGAACATCAAGGAGCTATGCTTTAGAATATCTTGATGAAGGCTTTGATGGGCTTCCTATTCGTTTGCTTAGTGACGAGAAGGGTATGGATGGAGACTTATGTATCTTCTTCAAAGAATCTTGACAGGAAGAGTCTCTCTAGATCCGACCACTTTTAGATACACCCGGCAGACAGTTTTCTGAACCATTCAAAGGCAATACTCTTGAGGGTGCTAATGAACAATCAATCTAGTATAGCATCATTTGATATCACATTCCTAGTCTGTGACTTAAAATGATAGATATGTTAATTCAGTGATCGTGTGCCGTCAAAAGTTTATAGCGTCGGGACCTCAAACTTTGGAGGATAAAGTGCTGCATCCTATTTGGCAGGATAGGGCCTAGCAAGTCCCTCGTATTGGAGCTTGCTTCTATTAGCAATGATATTAAGGTGGGCTTCTAATTCTTTTATTTTGGCAGACTAGAGATTCTGCTTGTTCTCAGTCTCTCTTCCATCATCAAAGGAAGATTATGGGTTGTGGGCTTCTTGGTCAGAAATAGTACCATCAACCACTTTTCCCTTCCCTTTTCTTGTGTGAGGTCGGGATGAAGACGTTCTTCCTCTTCGGGAAGATTCTTTCCTTAGCGGCGAATTTGTCTTCTGAGATTTGGCCCTGTCTACGATATATTGAGTCATTAGCATCCGGAGTTCATTGATGGCCTCCTGCTGTGTTTTGATCATGGCTTGCTGCTCATCAAGTCTCGTTAAGATATCTTCATGGTTTCCCATCATATAGGCGGAGTTCTCATGTTCTACGAAAGAGCTAGAGAATTGAGATTTTGCGATAGCTGAATGCTCACCATCGGATGTAGTTCCTCTAGCCAATCTCCGATAATCGACAGGAGGTATGACTACCCTTTGAGTTCGGGTATGTTTGTAGATTCCCTCAGACTCACTCAGGATCTCTTTGAAGTTTAGAGACTGGTTCGTCTCTAACTCATCAGGACTAAGGATTGATGATTTCCCTTTACCGATCATGTTAGAAGTAACTCCAAGGTATTCATCCTCTGAAGTCTTCTTCCTGTGCGAACGTTGTTGTTTTTCGGGCAAAGCAACGTTCATTAATTGGTCGAACCCTAATATTTTCGTTGCATATGAGCAACATTGACATCTCGAGAGGATCATAGAAATTAGTCGTTCACATTAGCATGAATGAACGACTCGTTGCATCAGTCTTTCTCTTGACATGAGCTCTCTCAAATCTGTTGTAAAGACTCGAGAGGAATTAATCACTGATCGTGAGGTTTGAATCGGAACCCCTTGCCTATGATTAGATAAGACTGGCTCCTAGTGAACATGGATCTTGTTGAGATGCCTTGAATCCATAGACTTTTTTATGTTCGCCCGTCAATCTAGTCGCGCTACGAATAATCCAGTATGGGGGTCTCGCTGCCTGCATTTGTTGTTTAAAGTCCATGTTGGTCACCCTGAACACGACTTGACACATCATGCAAGAAACACGAGGGTCGTGTTTGGATTGAATAACACAGGACTAATGTCTATGTTTTGCTAGTGAAATGCACCTCTGCGGGCTGCGTTTTGGCTAGTCAATGCAGTCTTGAGACTTGTGTTTGGATTCTGGAATGCTCTCTTGAGAGCTGCGTTCAGGCTGATTAACGCGGTCTGGAGACCTACGTTTTGCTTTTAGAACACACTCCTGAGAGTTGCGTTTTAGTTAGATCACACGGGGCTCGTATTTGGGCTTACTAATGTATGGTTTGTGTTCTGGACCAGAAATGCAAAGCTCTTGCTGAGGTTCACAAATGCATAGCTTGCGTTGATTGGAGGATCGGCTCTCTCAGAGTTGTGCCCATCGTCGAGATCTTCTTCTTCATCGAGAGACATTCTTCTTGGCCTATTTTAATGCCTTTACAATGTCATTATCTGTGTTGATCAAGTTTGTCATCGTAATGAGCCTTTTGTGACCTGATACCCGTCGTTTGGGCATAGGTGTGGAATCTTTAACTCGGTTGACGATTTTGGTTGCGGCTGAGTCCACTCCTTTAGAGGAGAGGATGTCTGAGAGATCTGGTCCAAAGGGGAGGACTTCCTTTTGTGGTTCGGCAGCGGTTGGAGCTTTAGTCTTCTTGGAGACTTTGTAGATCTTGCGCATAGCCTTAGGGCTAAGGGATCCGAAGGAGAGAAGCTCTTCATACTTAGCTTGATCAAACTCCACAACGAGAGTTTCAAGCGTTGTTCCAGTGAGGTTGACGTTGGATTGCGTCACAACTTCTTCGTCAATAAAGCTAGTCCCTAGTGAAGTCATCATCTTTGTTTGTTGGGAAAAATAAAAGAAAAATGGAGAATTGAATTTGTATTATTCTCTATAACAGACTTACAAAAAGAATTAATTACAATTATCTTAATATAATTTCTTTGTAATGAACTTAGAAAAAGAAATTATAATCTTCTCGATCGGTTCCCCGATTTACAAAAGAGAGAAGGATTGACAGAGAATCTTCCCTTTGTTTAACATAGGTTCTTCTTAGTGTCGATGGTCCTCGAATAATTGTGTGGAGTTTTCTTTTCGTTGACGATTCGAACGCTTCACCTCGTGGAACATTATCTTCACCTCTTGACTCGAAGTCTTGGATGAACTTGTGTGGTAAGTTTGAAACTCTTGACGAGTTGATAACTCAAAGCGAGTTTAAACTCTATAAAAGAGTTAATTTGATCTAACCGTGATCAGTTTATAGCCAAGATTAAACTCCAAGAATAGCTCCCCAAATGATGCTCTCGGTTGTTGAAGAATGCTTCAAGATCTCCAAGGATAGATGGCGATCTCCTTAGGTAATTTTCTGATCTCCCCAAAACCAGTCGATCCAAAAGAGAGAGCCCCAACTCAGTTGAGTTTTCGCCATTTATAGGGGAATAAGGAGTGTAACCGCCCCCTTAATTCGCTCCTAAGTAGGGGAGTGATCCCTTCAAATCGTGGAAAATGATTTTAAAATCGTTCAACTTGTGTTTGAACGAGTCAAATGTAAGAATTGTGTTCTAGACATGAATTCTGCATTATGGACCTGGGACACAGAGTTGGGCTTTGCATTTGAGCCTAAAAACGTAGCCACGAACTCTGTATTTTGAGTCTGGAACACGGCCACGAACTCTGCATTTTGGGTCTAGAACACGGATACGAACCTTGTGTTTCGGGCTAAAAACATAGTAATGAACACTATGTTTTGGATCTGGAATGCAACGATGAACCCTATATTTTGTTATTGGGACGCAGAGATGAACTCTGCGTCTTGACTCTGGAACGTAAAGGCGAGCCCCTGGTGAGCTTGGAGAACTTCAGGTGAAGTTCAGTCTTACAGACGGGCTTCAGAACATAACTTGCTGCGAAGAACAAGTCATAAATTTTAAACTGTAAATCGGAATTAGACGAATTATATATAAAAATCAACTATCTCAATAAGACGAAGCCGACCAAACCTACCCTAAGGGTTTGGTTTACTCTTGTCCTTTTCACCAAATTCCTTACGGTTTGAGAGATATCTATGTTTTAATTTTAAAAGACCGTTAATTTATAGTCTCTTTTGCTAGAGCGTTGCAAAGATCGTCATCTTGTAACATTCGTCTTGGCTCCTTAAAAATATAAGAGTCATCAGATTATAACTCCTGATGCTGATTGTGAATGTTATTGAATTAGAGCTTTCATCAGTTGTTGTGAAGGTCGTCAGATTGTAACCTTCATCTATCTACGTAAAAGTTTCCAAATTGTAACCTTCTAGAAGCTGTCAAGTTATAACTTTTATTATCGGTGTTTGATAGGGATCAACTATCTTACAATAATTTTAGACAGCCTATAGTGGCCCATAGAGCTACTTGAGAGTCGGTTGAGCATGTGGCCACTTTGAGGGCTGAGGAGCTAGTCCGACTCAAGAGAGAATGAGAGCAACTAGATCATAAACTGAAGCAATAGGCTGAGGAGGTCAAGGCTGCCATCGAGGGTTCTCACTATCGAAATGCACTCTTGTACCATGCCTATAAGGAGATAGTAAAGATGACAGAGGAGATTCAGACCATGAAGAGGGAGTTGAACTAGGCCTACCATGACTTGAAGTTAGTCAGTGTGTAGATTAACTATCTGCAGGGAGACATTTTATCAAAGAAGAGGGAGAGAGAGAATTCTCAGGAATGCTCTCTGGAAACTTGGCCTGAGGCAGATGATTTGGAGGTGGCACTGAAGAAGGAAAGGGCACTTCAGGATTCTCATCATTTCGATGTTGCTCAAGCTGCTAACAGGGCCGAGGAAAATCGTACCTACATTCTCAAGCGAATTCAAGACCTTGAGGATTGGTTGGTGATGGGGCATAAATGATGTCCAAAAGTTGCAAGTGCACAACCATTCATTTTACAATATACAAAGTTATCGATCACACGAGGAAGGTGTTTGTAAGAGATAATTAGAATCGGTTCTTATGTTGTGTGCATGACAATTAGGGGTGATGATTGAGTATGATTATGGAGAGGAATTATGAATATTATGAATATATGCAAAACAATAAAATGAATTGAGAGGAGAGAAAGGAATTAAAGAAAATAAGAGGAAAGAAAATGAACAATAAAGAATAAAAAGAAAATTCAAGGAAGTAAAGACGGAGGATTAAATTAAAGATATGAAGAATCTACAATTGAATCCATTAGCTAATTTTAATTATAAATTATGAACCATTCTCTTTTATCACATTTTACCTTAGATTTATTAAGAATAGACTACCAAACCATTTAAGAAAAGTATAACCTATCAAATTATTATCTAAGCAAAAATAATATTCATGAAAAGAACAACAACTAGATAGTAATTCTAGAATTCATAAGTATAACCTATCAAAACACTCAAGATAAGTATAGATTATCAAATTCTTCTTCTACCAATTAGTTCTCTAGTTGATTATCATATACATGATTATTTTAAGTGTAAGAGAAGAATTCACATAATATAAAGAAAATTAGGCTAGTTTCATACAATTCTAAGATTCCTACAAGAATTAGTTCCACATCTTAAGAATAAAAAACAAGAAATGAAATAAAAAGAATAAGAACTACTTAAAAAGATGAAAAATAAGAACAAAGAAAATTACACTATGAACAAGAAATAATCTAACTAAAATGCAAAAGAACATACATGAAAATAAATCTATTCTACAAATTAAAAATATAAAATAAATAGGAACAAGAAAAATAAATCTACTCTACAAGATATAAATGTAAATCTAAACTAATAAGCAATAAAAAAATTACTATAAAGAAATAAAAGAGAAAATAAAAACAAACATTTACATTGATCTTCATCTTCATCATCATCACAAAATAAAGAGAAGAAAATATGAAGAGGTGAAAAAAATTCTTTTATTAATTGTAACAAACATTACAAATTGTAAAAGTCTTATTAATTAAGAGTAACCCTCCTCTCCAAATAGAGTTACAAAATTTTCACACCCTCAATCCCTCACTCTCTACACCTATTTATAGTCTACAGCAATGAATGAGAGCCATTGGATCAAACTTGAGCCCCAAGACACTCGAATCAACCCTTAAATTCGGAACATGAACAAGGCATCGATACTAGCATCTAAAAAAATTCTAACTTCACAGATGGCTTCGTCTGGTCGAGATAGGTGATTTTCATATTTTATATGTTAAATTCCTCCTTCCAGATTAGGAGATATCATCATTTCTTTACAGTCAACCATCTTGAATATAATTTCTTTTCATATTGGATTTTTGATTTTCTCCGGCTTCTACAGGCTACACGGCTTAATTCTAGGCTTCAATAAAAGGTCACAAAATGAGAAAGTTAGAGTCTTTTGGGCTTTTATTCATTATTCTTCATTAACCTGCAATTAAAGATATAAAACAATTATTAGTTGTATATTTATTCATGTAAAAAATAGATAATAAGGGTATAAAATTATAATAAAAATATGATTATCAAATACTGATACGGCATAATTATGTACCAAAATTGTAAGTGCACAATTGATTAAGTTATAGTATAAAAAGTTATCGATCCCACAAGGAATGTGATTTTAAGAGATTATTAGAATTGATTCTTATGTTGTGTGCGTAACAAAATAGAATTAAAGAATAAGTGTGAGAGTTATGATGAGTGAGAGTGATTATTTTGAATATATAAAAGTAACAATAAATTGAATTTTAGCGAAGAGAAGTAAGAATCAAAGAATAGAATAAAAAAGAAGAAAGAGAAAAATCAAGAAAACAAAAGATGGAGGGTTCAATTAAAGATATAAGAAATCTAGAATTGAATCCACTAGCTAATCTCAATTATAAAATACAAACTATTCTCTTTTTGTCATATTTCACTTTATATTTATTAAGCATAGACTATCAAACTATTTAAGGAAAGTATAACCTATCAAATTATCATCTAAGCATAATTAGATTCATGACAAGAACAACAACAAGATAGTAAACCTAGAATTCATAAGTATAACTTATCAAACCACTCAAGATAAGCATAGATTATCAAATTCTTCTTCTATCAATTAGTTCTCTAGTTGATTATCCTATACATGATCATTTTAAGTGCAAGAGAATAATTCATACAATATAAAAGAAATTATACTAGTTTCATACAATTCTAAGATTACTACAAGAATTAATTTTACATCTTAAGAAATAAAAGCAAGAAGAAAAGAACTAATTACAAAAATAAAAAGAAAAGAAATAAATCTAACTACAAAGGATTAAAATCAAAACTACAAAATAAATTGCAAAAATTAAATGCAAGAAAATAAATCTACTCTACAAATTAAAGTGCAAAAAGAAATAAAAAGACAAGAAAATAAATCTATACTACAAGCATGAATGTAAATATAACTAATAAGTAATAATAAAGAAATTACTAAAAAGAAATAAAAGAGAGAAATAAAAGAAAAGCACACCTTCAAACTTTTCTTCATCTCCATCATCATCATCCAACAAAGAGAAGAAGATTTGAAGTGGAGAATTTTTTTTATTAATTATAACAAAAGTTATAAATTTGGAAGGTCTTCTCAATTAAGAGTAACTCTCCTCTCCAAATAGAGTTATAAAATTTTTCACCTCCTTAACCCCTCACTCTCTACCTTTATTTATAGTAAACATCAGTGAATGAGAGCTTTTGTATTCAAATCTTATCCAAAACATCGATAGGCTTATCGATGTGCCCATCAATGTACTTATCGATGACTGCTTCTCTCATTTTTTAGCCCGCAGCTTCTTCTTGTGTTTGGCTTTTGGGCTTGGGCCTTTGACATTTTGAGCTTTAATTCTTATTTTTAGCTTGAGCTTTTGCATAATTTGGCAATTGATTTTCCAATGGGCTTCTTTGCTTTATTTATTCATTAAATCAATGGCTTTTAATGAGAGATGAGATTTTTGGAATTTATTCTTCATTAGCTTGCATTTAAAGATAAAAATAATTATTAGTGATATATTTATTCATATAAAAAAGATAATGAGGGTATAAAATTATAATAAAATGTGATTATCAAATACCCCCATACCTAAACTTTTGCTAGTCCTCTAGCAAAGAAAATAAAAAATTCTAACTCACTTTCGCAGGAATCGCGATTGTATTTACCGTATACAACAAGCCTTTAAACCCCTAGGTTACCCTAGTGGACAAGTTGTAGTCTCGTGAGGGTTTAAAGTAAATATACCCATAAAATTTGGTCAACTTGCCAAGTTAAATAAGTAAGTAAATAACTAATTTTCTTTGATATATTTAGACATTCTAATTGAAGCTAGTTAATAATCAAGAAAATATTTTTATATATAACTCCAATGTAAATCTCTTAGAAAATCTTTTTTATTATAGCAATACAAAACCAAGTAAAATCTTAGAGATTTAATTTAAAAGTTTTGAAAAGAACATGCTAACTTCTTGTTTTAAATAAATTTTAAGTCTCTCAATCAAAAATTATTTTTCAAGACCATATATATAAAATAACAATATATATAAAAAAATGTTTAGTGTTATAGATATATATGTATATAATTTTTTCTTCACTCTCTAATTCTTGGTGTTTGTTTTATATTTTAACGGGCTTTCTAAGTGACCATTTAACGAGTTTTAGGCCAATGAATCCCAACCAAATTGGGCTTAGGTCATTAAGTATAGAGATACTCCTTGTGCTTAATTACTCAGTCAACTTAAGTTTTATAAGATAGAATCACCTTGAATTTAAGAGTTTTTTTTTGTGCCCATTTTTCGTACTCTTCTTTTATAAGGTTAGCTTTTTTAATATATATGTGTGTAAGTATATATAGTCTGAAAAATGTGTAAATCAAGATAACTTGAAAAAAAAATTCAACTCTAAGTTAAGCATGTAAAAATTTTATTATTTTTAATTCAAAGTCTAATGTAAGACTTAAGTAAAGTATACTAGTTGAAAAATCATTTCTTAAGAATTTTATTTGGAGTTATCATAAAAGATGAACTTGAGTATATCACTAACTAGGAATTAGAAAATTTAAAATCTATCAATTAGATCAATTATTACTTAACTCTATTAATTTGGCAAGTGATAATATTTTTATAATTTTTTTATATTATTATTATTATTATTTTAAACAAAAATTATGTCAAAATGCAACAAAAGGGTAAAATAAAGAGGAAAATATGTACTTCCCACCCCCATACCTAAATTTTATATTGTCCTCAATGCAAATTTGCTAAAACAGATAAGAATTGAAGAACTTATATTTATTTGGTCGATCTAGAACAATGATGATAATGATCTGCAATTACTGTTAGTATGAGGATGAAGAAATAAAAGAGAAATTGTAAAAAAAAATTATATTTTTTTCATTTTTTATTACTTTTTTTATAAATAATGAGGTTCATGAAGAACAAACACCTCTTCCTCTCCGAGTGTAGAAAATTCTAAAAATAGTTTTAGACGTTGACCATTTATTTTAAAAATGTTACCATTTTTAGGATTTTCTATCTCGACAACCACATGCGAAAAGAACTTGTTTGACAAAAAATAGGCATGTCCATCTTGATCTCAATTTTCTAAGAAAAATATGTAATTTTAAATTGTACAATAAAACTTTCTGTCCTGGAGAGAAATTTTTTCATAAAATTGATTTGTCATGAAAAATCTTGGTTTTCTCTTTGTAAATTTTTGAGTTAATGTATGCATCATTTCGAATTTCTTCCAACTCATTTATTTAGAGCAATCTGTTCTTACCTACCGAGTCTGAGTCAAAATTCAACTGTTTTATCGCCAACATTGCTCGATGCTCCAACTCCACTGGTAGGTGACAAGCTTTTCCAAACACCAGTCTGTATGTGACATCCCTAAATTGGCCTTGAAAGCTATTCTATATACCCACAGAGCATCACATAATTTTACAGACCAATCTTTTCTGTTATGATTAACTATTTTTTCTAAGATTTGTTTGATCTGCCTGTTTATGACCTCTACTTGTCCACTGGTTTAGGGGTGATAAGGAGTTGATAATTTATGTGTGATTGAATATTTCTTCATCAAAGCCTCAAAAGAATGGTTACAGAAATGTGTATT
Source organism: Asparagus officinalis (assembly GCF_001876935.1). Classification (NCBI taxonomy): domain Eukaryota; kingdom Viridiplantae; phylum Streptophyta; class Magnoliopsida; order Asparagales; family Asparagaceae; genus Asparagus; species Asparagus officinalis. Next base: position 131,945,544 of record NC_033797.1, read on the forward strand.
GTTATCACTGATGATCGCTCGGGGTACTCCAAACCGTGCAACAATGTTCTCCTTCAAAAACTTGACAACGACCTTGTTGTCATTAGTTTTGCAAGCTACTGCCTCAACTCATTTTGACATGTATTCAACGGCTACTAGAATGTAAACATTTCCAAAGGAATTTGGAAATGGTCCCATGAAATCGATACCCCACAGATCAAAAAGTTCAACAGATAAGATAGGTTTTAATGGCATCATACTTCTTCTAGTGACTTTTCCTAAAAGCTGACAGTGGTTATAGGTTTTGCAAAACTCATATGCATCCTTGAAAAGGGTGGACCAGTATAGCCCAGATTGGAGAATTTTTAGCTGTTTTTCTTGGGCCAAAGTGGCCCCTACATGCTTGCTCATGACAAAAGGAAAGAACACTCCTAGTTTCTTCAGTGGGAACACACCTCCTAAAGATCTGATCAGGACAGTATTTGAATAGATATGGATCATCCCAGTAAAAGTATTTTACTTGAGAGAGAAAACGGGATCTATCCTGTTTGGACCAATGAGAAGGGATCTGGTCCATGACTATGTAGTTCACAATGTCGGCGAACCATGGAACAGATTGGATTTCTAGGAGTTGTTCATCTGGAAAATGTTTGTTGATCATGACGGTTGATGATGGTGATTTGGGAGTCGAGAGAGGTGATATGCTACGGGGCTCTCTGTTCCCCTTCTGTCAAGAACTTGAATATCAAACTCTTGAAGTAGGAGAATCCATCTAATGAGCCGTGCCTTAGCATCCTTTTTGGTCAAAAGATACTTTAGTGCAGCATGATCTGTGAAAACTTTGGTTAAGGAACCGATGAGGTAGGACCTAAATTTTTCTAAGGCAAAGACTACAGGTAAAAACTCTTTTTCTGTGACAGAGTAATTTTGCTGGGCATCGTTCAGAGTCCTACTGGTGTAGTAGATCACATACGGTTTTTCATCAAACTGTTGTTCTAAAACAGTACCAATCGCAGAATCAGATGCATCACACATCAGTTCGAAGGGTAAGGTCTAGTCTGGTGCATGAATGATAGGAGCTGTGGTTAGCTCCTTTTTCAGATATTCAAAATCTTTGAGGCAGTCGAGAGAGAAGACAAATGATGTATCATTGGCTAAGAGATTGGTCAAAGGTCTAGCAATTTTGCTAAAATCCTTGATGAAACGTCAGTAAAAACCAGCATGACCAAGAAATGATGTAACACCTTTGACAGTTTTGGGAAGAGGAAGATTAGAAATGAGATCTACCTTAGCTTTGTCCACTTCGATTCCCCTATTGGAAACTACATGTCCTAAGACTATGCCTTGTTTGACCATGAAATGACATTTCTCCCAATTGAGAGTCAGATTTTTCTCCCTACACCGTTCTAGGACCAGTTTAAGATGATGCAAACATTAAGAAAATGTGTCACCAAAAATGGAAAAGTCGTCCATGAAAATTTCAAGGAATCTCTCTACAATGTCAGAAAAATACTGATCATGCAGCGTTGGAATGTAGCTGGTGCGTTGCACAGGCCAAAATGCGTCGGTATGCAAATGTTTCATACGGGCAAGTGAAGGTGGTTTTTTCCTGATCTTCGGGAGTGATAGGGATTTGATTGTAACCTGAATATCCATCCAGGAAACAATAGAACTCATGTCCTACTACACACTCTAACATTTGGTTAATGAATGGAAGAGGGAAGTGATCTTTCCGAGTGGCTAAGTTAAGTTTTTGGTAGTCAATGCAAACTCGCCATCCAGTTTGGATTTGAGTGGGAATCAGCTCATTAGCCTCATTTTGAATCACGGTGATCCCAGATTTCTTTGGAACAACTTAGACCGGACTCACCCATGAACTATCAGAAATGGGATAAATGATCTCATGATCGAGACATTTCAGAATGTCTTTCTTAACAGCTTCTTTCATCACTTGGTTTAACCTACGTTGAGGTAACCTACGTTGAGGATCTCTAGTAGGTTTGGCGTCATCTATCAAATGGATTCGGTGTTGAACAATGGTTGGATAAATCCCTTTGATATCAGCCATGGTCTATCCAATGGCTTCCTTATTCTCTCTTAAAACATCTAAGAGAGCTTCCTTTTGACCAGTAGTCAAGTCAGAAGAAATGATAACTGGTAAAGACTCATTCTCCCCTAAGTAGGCATATTCTAAATTTTCAGGTAGAGATTTGAGCTCTAACTTAGGGGGTTCCTCCACAGATGGGTGAAGCTGAACTCGAGGTTCTATCTCTAATGGTTCTCATTGCCAGCCAACAACAGAAACATGATTGACCAGCGGATTTAACTCAAGTTCGTTATTAGAAGACTCTACAAATATTAAGTCAGATGCACTTGAATCTAACTCACACTCTCCCTCTTGTTGCTCACTGGATATTCCCTGAATGAAATTCACTTCCATGAGTTGATCAGATGGATCACTAGGCTGCCTCCCTAAGTTGAAAATATTAAGGTCAATAGTCATGTTCCCAAAAGATAGTTTTATTTGACCGGCTCTACAATTGATCAAAGCATTTGAGGTGGCTAAGAACGGTCTTCCTAGAATGATGGGTATTTGACTTTTAAGATTACAAATGGGCTGTGTTTCTAAGACAATAAAATCAACAGGGAAAATAAACTCTCCAACCTTGATCAGAACATCCTCTACCTCTCTTTTAGGAATTTTTATGGATCTATCAGCTAATTATAGAGTGCATCTTGTCGGTTTAAGTTCTCCTACACCTAGCTGTTGATAGACTGAATAAGGAAGGAGGTTGACACTGGCTCCTAAGTCTAGAAGTGCCTTATCAATGTGAGTGTTACCTATGACGCATGGAATTATGGGACAACCAGGTTTCTTATATTTTAACGGCATGGGTTTCGAAAAAATTTCACTGAGGTTAGCAACTAAGAAGACTTTCTTGGGGACATTGGTGGTTCTTTTCTTAGTGCATAAGTCCTTCAAGAACTTTGCATAAGATGGGATTTGTTTGATTGCATCTAAGAGAAAGATATTGATCTTGACATGTTTAAATATTTTTAGGATTTTCTTAACCTGCGGAGAGTTTTTCCTAGGTTTGAGTCTATCTGGAAAGGGGGCAATGGGCCTATACCTATCTAGATCAGGCTCAATCTCATGTTCAACGTTTTGGTCATCAGAAGGAATGTGTTGGATGGGAGAAGGGGTTTGATCCGGTGGTATTCTAACTTGGTTGTCTATCTGTTTTCTAGATCTCAAAGTGTGAACTGCATTCAATTGGGCTAGATTGTTAGAACTGGATCCATTTTCTTTAGAGTTTGCAACAGGTTGACTTGGGAATTTTTCTTTCTCTCTTTCGCTCACGGTAGTGGCTAGTTGCCCAAGTTGGGTTTCTAATCGGGCTATGACTTGAGTGTTCGAGTTGAGCACTTGGCCGGTTGTTTGTATGAAGGAATTTAGAGTGGTGGATGACTGGGTCAACATGTTGGTAGTTTGTGTAGAAGCTTTGATCATAGCTTCTAAACCCTTTTCTAAGACACTCAAACGTTTGTCATGATCAGAATTTGAAAGATTTGTATGCTGGTGAGGATGAGGATGTTGGGTTAGAAAAACTGGGTTAGCTTGTTAAAAATTATTTGGTGCGTTGAATGGAAGTGTATTTCCCCTAGGGAATTGTAGGTTCGATACGGGAATGAAGTTTTAATTTCCAGGAGAGTTTCCTTGATTCCATGCAAAGCTGGGATGATTTCTCCAACCTGGATTGTAGGTTGGAGAAAATAGATCATTTCTAAGGCGCTGGAATGCATCGTTCATCTGTTCTAATGCATTGTTGTTTCCTAGGAGAGGGCATTCCTCTGAAACATGGGTAGGAGACTGACAGTTATGAAAACTCGGAGCAGAAACATGATTGATTTGAGTTGGAGCTCGTTCCTTAATTTCTAAGGCTTCTAACCTCCGCAGAATCGTCGCCATCTTCGCTTCAGAAGCAATGTTTGACTCCAGAGAAAGACCACTAGACTTAGATTAGGAAACTGATGAAACCCTGTCATCACAGTGTTCCCACTGTATTGTTTTCTCGGATAGACTCTCTAGGAATTCCCAAGCTTCATCGGTGTTTTTCCTCATAAAATCTCCCTGACACATTGATTCTAAAGATGTTTTTGAAGAATAGTACAATCCTTCATATATGACTTGACACAATCGCCATTTCTCAAGACCATGATGAGGATATTGGATTAGAAGATCTTTGAATCGGTCAAAATATTTTCAAAATAGCTCCCCAATTTTGAAGTTTTGAATATTGTTCCTAAGCTTTACCATTTTATGAATAGGGAAAAATTTCTTAAGAAAAACGGTAAAAAATTCATCCCAAGTTGAGATGGAATTTGTCGGTAAGCTATACAACCATTTTTAGCTTTGTCCTTAAGAGCAAATGGAATAAATCTGAGCTTAATCACATCTTCGGTTAATTCTCTCATTTTAATCATAATACACGCTTCCTCAAATCCTGAGATAAAAATATATGCATCTTCTGTTTTATTTCCAAGGAATTTGGGAAGCTTGTTTATGTAATACGGTCTAAGCTCGAAATTTGTTTTATTTGTTTCGGGGAGCCTTATGCAAGATGGAATTGCATTTCTGGTAGGGTAACACATATCCTGGAGAACGGGTTGATTTTCCATTTTTTGGATTGGTTCAACACGGATTAAACGATGAGAATTATCCTTAACCCATGTTTGCATACACCAAAACAACTTTTTTTTAAGAAAGAACGAAAATTAGTTTTTTTATGAGAATAAAAGGATAAAGAAAAATCCTAACTAAAACAAATCAAAACAATCATTTTTCAATCACTCTAATTCTAGGGTTTAGCCTAAATTAAAAAGATTAAAGTTTTACCCGGGTAGTTAGCTAGGTAAGGATAGTATTAGAGGGTGATTAAAGATTAATTAAGTACATCGTTCCTTGCAGAGCGCTTTACGCAACCCCTAAACCTTATCTTAGACACCAACTAATCTAAAAAAACTTAAATCGGTTCACTTAAGGATTTTTTATTCCTTATTGAGCTCGAATCCTTAGGGGCCAATGTCTATTGAGTTTTAGGAGGCTTAGGTTTGTGAAGTGAGGAATTAGTGATTTGTGGGCTAAGGAAAGGGTGATGAAATCCCTTACCTTATCTTGATTATGGGGTTTTGCCCTTAAGAATATTTTAAGTATGTGAAAGGGTGATGAAATCCCTTACCTTATCTTGATTATGGGGTTTTGCCCTTAAGAATATTTTAAGTATGTGTTAAATCAAGTACTACAATCACTTTGGTGAATTCCTACTAACTATATGAAATACAACCCTAGAAATTAAAAGCGACTAAAAATAATGGTAAAAAGAAAATCTTTATATTTTTTATTAGGGTTGACAATCAAACAACTATGAGAAGGGGGAACATAGTTTGAGTTTATTATCTTGTTAGTTAATATCCAAGTGAAAGATAAAATTTATTATGGTCAACAAAAATAAAATTTTTTTATCCTAATTGTCTCTAATTATGAAGCTAACTAAAAAGTATGGAATTAAAAATGCTAGAAAGAAGACTTACCCGAAAGCAATTCTCCAAGTTCTTGATCTTCAATCCAAGATTTTCAAGCTCCAACCGGTTCCTTCACAAGAAAAACACACAAGTTAAAGAACCAAAATAATTAAAACCTACTTAAACACCCTTCCCGGCAACGGCACCAAAAACTTGATGCGGCATAATTATGTACCAAAATTACAAGTGCACAATTGATCAAGTTATAGTATAAAAAGTTATCGATCCCACAAGGAAGGTGATTTTAAGAGATTATTAGAATTGATTCTTATATTGTGTGCATGACAAAATAAAATTAAAGAATAAGTGTGAGAGTTATAATGAGTGAGAGTGATTGTTTTGAATATATGAAAGTAACAATAAATTGAATTTTAGCGAAGAGAAGTAAGAATCAAAGAATAGAATAAAAAGGAAGAAAGAGAAAAATCAAGAAAACAAAAGATATGATGAAGGGTTCAATTAAAGATATGAGAAATCTAGAATTGAATCCACTAGTTAATCTCAATTACAAAATACAAACTATTCTCTTTTTATCATATTTCACTTTAGATTTATTAAGCATAGACTATCAAACCATTTAAGGAAAGTATAACCTATCAAATTATCATCTAAGCAAAATTAGATTCATGACAAGAACAACAACAAGATAGTAATCCTAGAATTCATAAGTGTAACTTATCAAACCACTCAAGATAAGCATAGATTATTAAATTCTTCTTCTATCAATTAGTTCTCTAGTTGATTATTCTATACATGATCATTTTAAGTGCAAGAGAATAATTCATACAATATAAAAGAAATTATACTAGTTTCATACAATTCTAAGATTACTACAAGAATTAATTAAGAAAAGGAACTAATTACAAAAATAAAAAGAAAAGAAAAATCTAAACTATGAACAAGAAATAAATCTAACTACAAAGAATTAAAATCTAAACTACAAAATAAATTGCAAAAATTAAATGCAAGAAAATAAATCTACTCTACAAATTAAAGTATAAAAAGAAATAAAAAGACAAGAAAATAAATCTATACTACAAGCATGAATGTAAATATAACTAATAAGCAATAATAAAGAAATTACTAAAAAGAAATAAAAGAGAGAAATAAAAGAAAAGAAAACCTTCAAACTTTTCTTCATCTCCATCATCATCATCCAACAAAGAGAAGAAGATTTGAAGTGGAGAATTTTTTTTATTAATTGTAATAAAAGTTATAAATTTGGAAGGTCTTCTCAATTAAGAGTAACCATCTTCTCCAAATAGAGTTACAAAATTTTTCACCCCCTTAACCCCACACTCTCTACCCCTATTTATAGTAAACATCAGTGAATGAGAGCCATTGGATTCAAATCTTATCCAAAACTAACAAATTTCAGTCTTTGATCTGTAACAGGATGTCTTAGCTATCGATGCGGGCATCGATAGGCGCATCGATAGGCTTATCGATGTGCCCATCGATGTGCTTATCGATGGCTGCTTCTCTCCTTTTTCAGCCCGCAGCTTCTTCTTGTGTTTGGCTTTTGGGCTTGGGCCTTTGGCATTTTGAGCTTTAATTCTTCTTTTTAGCTTGGGCTTTTGGATAATTTGGCAATTGATTTTCTAATGGGCTTCTTTGCTTCATTTCTTCCTTAAATCAATGGCTTTTGATAAGAGATGTGATTTTTGGAATTTATTCTTCATTAACCTGCATTTAAAAATAAAAATAATTATTAATGACATATTTATTCATATAAAATAGATAATGAGGATATAAAATTGTAATAAAATATGATTATCAAATACCCTCATACCTAAACTTTTGTTAGTCCTCCAGCAAAGAAAAAAATTTAAAATCCTAACTCGCTTTCGTAGGAACCGAGGTTGTATTTAGCGCATACAACAAGCCTTTAAACCTCAGGTTACCTTAGTGGATGTGAGTTGTAGTCTCGTGAGGGTTTGTAGTGAATATCCACAAAATTCGATCAACTTACCAATTAAAAGAAGTCATTAAATAACTAATTTTACTTGATATATTTAGACATTCTAATTGAAACTAGTTTTTACTCAAGAAAATATTTTTATATATAACTTTAAGGTAAATTTCCTAAAAAATATTTTCATTATAGCAATACAAAACCAAGTCAAACTTAGAAATTTAATTTAAAATTTTTGAAAAGAACATGCTAGCTAACTCTATATATATATATATATATAAACATTTGTTTGTATATTATATTTTTTTCACTCTTTATTCCTTGGTGATTTTTTTTACTTTGTCAGGCTTTTTAAGTGACCATTTAACGAGTTTTGGGCCAATAAAATCCCAACCCTATTGAACTTAGGTCATTACGTATGGAAATACTCCTTGTGCTTAATTACTTAGTCAATTTAGGCTTAATAAGATAGAATCACCTTGAATTCAAGAGTTTTTTTATTTTATTTTTTGTGCCCATTTTCCGCACTCTTCTTTTTGTAAAGTTAGTTAGTTTTTTTTCTCTAATATGTATATACTAGTATTTAGACCCGTGCAAAGCACGGTTTCTAAAAGATTTTCACAACTTGGTTGTAGACATTGATATTAACCAAGGGCTCTTTGTGATATTATCCAATATGTTTTAACTCAAATTAATTATTCCACGTAATAGTATTAAACAATGGAATTTTATTAATAAAAAAAGATTCATAACTTGTAGATCCTGTAGAAGGGAAAAATAACCAAACGAAAACACATAAATCCCCTTGGAAATCAACTATATATCAGAAGTGTGGAATTCAACACACCAAAATTAAGCAAAAGCAACCAGATTGAGCTCGGTTTAGACAATCATCCTCATAGTCACCATAAAAGAAGAAACACATACTCCAAACATGAGCATCATTAAGAGCTACCCGCAGAGAAAAAACATACATCCACCAAACTGGATAGAATCATATCCGTTTCTGCATAGTACTGAACACAACTATACTATCTAAAAGATGTACTATAAATTGAAAATTACAAAATCTCATATGGACTCTTTTACTCTCCCATGGACTCACTTATTTCAAATTCTCTTCAATATTATCATGATAATAATCCTTCAACTTTTGTTCTTAAAAGAAATTTACATCACCAATCTAATTTGTATTAAACCATATAAAATTTGTATTATGACCTACAAAGAGCTTCATATTTTTACTAAACCACATAAAATTTATATTGCTCAAATCAGCTACCTAAATGCAATTCCACAATCTAATCACTAATCAATGAACCCAAAAGCTATATTTAATAAAATTTAACTATAAATATGAAGTCATTTAAGAATTAATTAAGGGAGAAGTAATTATAATACACTGGTAAGTTTGAAAACCAAGAAATAGCTAGCAAAAAGAGTATAAAGATAAAGAGGTCCAATAAAAAAATTATAGTCAAAATCCTTAAATGATGAATCAAACACTGATCAAAATCAAACATGAATAGAAAAAATTTGACCTAAGTCAAACGTGAACAACAAAAATAAGCCCTAGAAAAGTATTTGACCGCATGAGGTTCAAATCTTACTGCTAGCAAGTTTTCCTTGTTTGTACGGTCTGATTGAATCAAATCCTATAAACACATCAATATAATTTCCCTAAAACTAAAATAAAATCTCAACAAATCAACATATCATAACTTTAAGAGGAAATCTTTAAATATGAAAAAACTAAAAGACTACCTATAGTAGTGATCGCATCTTGATTTTCTCGACGACAATGACCGATCATAGCTAGCTCATCCCTACAATAAAACTATAATTAACATGAATTAACATGAATTAAGTGCAAAGTTAGTATAAAATTGGATGATATGTTTATACATACTGATTAAACATTTGTGAAGATACCAGTTAACAAACATAATAGGACTATGGACAAAAGAAAACACATGAAAACATTCATTTTTTAGTTAAAGATATTTACTAATTGTAATATTATGATTTTTTTACATCTTATTTACCATAATTAAAAATAAGAAAAGGTGCATCAGTATACAAATAGATTACAACCCCAACACTCTGAGATTCAACTATGTTATTATTATTTAAGTAATAATAAATACATGATGGACCAAGGTTCAAGTAAAAGACTTACCATCAAGGTCTCTCAAACACTAATTCTAAAAATTACAATTAGAAAAAATACTATTTCTCCAGAACTTCTCTAAAAAGGCAACAATGGAGCTAGTGAGCTACAATATTTATATTTTGATAGGTTACATACCATACTTCTAGAAAAAGCTTATAACTATCAACCAACACGAAGAGCCCTTGGTTAATCTCAACGGCTACAATCTTACTTACAAATCACAGGTTGTTTATTTTGACTATATAAAAGAAATACAAAGTGGGAAAAGAAGATGAAAAACATCAAGAATGACAAAGAAGAAGTGACTATAATAACATAACAAAATAAAGTACAAAATTACCCTGATGCATTGTGATCCCAAAAAGCAGTAACAACTCACCTAAACACTCCATGAACAAAAGAAAAATCACTTGAATCCATTTTTTAATGCAAGAGTATCTGTCACTATTTATTAGCATTAGGTTATTTTGAAAACCAAACTTATGCAAATGAGCTCGGATATGCACAAAATTAGTACATAAGTAGTGAAAAATGCCCTAATAAATAAAACAAATACTGTAGTAACGGATATGCACAAAATTAGTACATAAGTAGTGAAAAATGCCCTAATAAATAAAACAAATACTGTAGTAAAACAATAACAAAAGTAAATATAATAAGTTCAAAAATAAATAAGTGTGATTGTCTCATAATTTGGGGCTCCAAGAAACTTTAAGGGAAATTTTCTTGGTCTTGCCAATTCCACTGCTTGCTCCAGTAATCCACAGAAACTAATAGTCAAAATATTTTTAGTTAAGAGCACAAAAAATATAAGTTAAATTAGAAATAAAATCATAATGTACCTGGATTATCCCATTTCCCTCAACTTCTTCATGCTTCACGTGTACCTTCGAAAGAGAGAAAAACCCTGGTCACCAAAAATAAGCCATTATAAATGGGGAGATTGAAGGGTTTTCGATTTTATCATCGACGTTGAAGAGGAAGGCTCCAATCAGCGCATGGTGGCTGATCAAAGAGCCAACTACAAAAAAGGAGGACTGAGATAGTTCCCGGTGGTCTAGGATTAGGGCTAGGGTTTGATTTCAAAAGATATGTAATTTCTTGGAGAGAGAGAGGGGGGTCTGGACATGATAGCGGATGTGAGAGAGAGCTAGGATTAGGACTAGGGTTTGTTTTCAAAAGATATGTAATTTCATGGAGAGAGAGGGGGTCTGGACATGATAGCAGAGGAGAGAGAGAGAGAGAGAGAGAGAGAGAGAGAGAGAGAGAGAGGGCTCAAATATAGGGGAATTAAGGTAAGGGTGTGAAGATAGGAAGAGGGATTCAAGCTCGGTGAGGATTTGGGAGATTCGGTGTTGTTGTCTTCGTTATGGTCGGCCATGGCGAGATCAATATTAAGGTTTCGAGATCGCTGCTCTATGTGAAAATGGGGAATGAGAGAGAGAGAGAGAGAGAGAGAGAGAGAGAGAGAGAGAGAGGCGTATGAAGGTGGCGGGTGGGTGCGTTTTCAAAAAACTTTAGTAGGGCAGCCTGGTGCTTGGCAGTTGAAGGAAAATGTGGGCAGGTGAAAAAGGAAAATGTGCGCGGAGATGCCTTTATTTTGTTGGTAGTCAGCATGATGTAAACATTTAAATGTGGTGCATGTGAACATTGTTAATTAAAAAAATCTTATGTTATTGTTCATTATAAACTTTTTTTGGTTGTTCTCCTTTAGCCTAATAAAGAAGTATTATATATATATAATATACTATATTATATATATATATATATATATATATTATATATATATATATAATATATTATATATATATATATATATGTATATATATATATATATATATATATAATATATATATGAATCAAGGCTACTTGAAAAATTATTTTCAACACTAAGTTAAGCATGCAAAAATTCTATTATTTTAATTAAAAGTCTAAGTTAAGGCTTAAGTAAAGTATACTACTTTGAAAAATTATTTCTTAAGAAATTTATTTAGAGTTATCATAAAATGTGAACTTGAGTAAATTACTAACAATGGATTAGAAAATTTAAAATTTATCAAATAAATCAATTATTACTTAACTCTATTAATTTGGCAAGTGACAATATTTTTATAATTTTTTTGGAAAAAATGCAACAAAAAGATAAAATAAAGAGGAAAAATAACTATTTCCTAGCCCCATGCCTAAATTTTGCATTGTCCTCAATGCAAATTCTCTTATACACTTTCAAATGGTTTGAGCTTAGAAGCAACCAACATAAAGTAAAGCAGATAAGAATTGAAGAACATATATTTGTTTGGTCGACCTAGAACAATGATGCTAAAAAATCTACAATTACCTTTAGGATGAGGATGATGAAATTAAATAATAAACAAAAGGAAAAAAATTATTCTTCTATTTTTTTCTTTTTTTCATATATATCTATTTTTTTCTTTTTTTTATAATAATGTGGTTCATGGAGAACCAACACCTCCTCCTCTCTTAGCATAGAAAATTCTAAAAATGGTTTAAGACGTTCACCATTTATTTTAAAAATATCACCATTTTTAGAAATTTTTATCTCGACAGCCCTATGTGAGAAAACTTATTTTATAATAAATGGACCAGTCCATCTTGATCTCAATTTTCCAGAAAAAATATGTATTTTGAATTATAGAGTAAAACTTTTTGTCCTAAAGTGAAATTTTTTCGTAATATTGAATTGTCATGAAAATCTTGGTTTTCTCTTTGTAAATTTTTGAGTTAATATATGCATATTTTTGAATTTCTTTTTAACTCATTTATTTGGAGCAATCTGTTGTTACCTACTGAGTCTAAATTAAAATTCGACTGTTTGATAGCCTGTATTGCTCGGTGTTCTAACTCCACTGGTAGATGACAAGCTTTCCAAAACACGAGCATGTATGGTGAAATCCCCAGATTTGTTTTGAATGTTGTTTGATATGCTCACAGAGCATCACACAGTTTTATAGACCAATCTTTTCTGTTATGATTGATTGTTTTCTCTAAAATTTGTTTGATCTGTCTATTTGTGATCTCTACTTGACCACTGGTTTGGGGGTGATAAGGAGTCGATAATTTGTGTATGATCGAATATTTCCTCATCAAAGCCTCAAAAGAACAGTTACAAAAATGTGTATCGTTGTCGTTAATGATCGCTCGGCGCACTCCAAACCGTGCAAAAACTTCTCCTTTAGAAACTTGACAACAACCTTGTTATTATTAGTTTTACAAGCTATCATCTCAACCCATTTTAACATGTATTCGATGACTACTAGAATGTAGATACTTCCAAAGGAATTTGGAAATGGTCCCATGAAATTGACACCCGATAAATCGAAGAGTTAAACAGATAAGATGGGTTGTAAGGGTATCATAATTTTTCTAGTAACTTTCCCTAAGAGCTGACAACGACTACATATTTTGTAAAACTTGAATGAATCTTTGAAAAGAGTGGGCCAATATAGCCCACACTGGAGAATCTTTTTTAGTTGTTTTTTTAGGGCCAAAGTAGCCCCCCGCATGCTTGCTCATGATAGAAAGACAGAACACTCATAGTTTCTTCAGTGGGAACACGCCTTCTAAAGATCTGATCAGGATAGTATTTGAACAGATATGGATCATCCCAGTAAAAGTATTTTACCTGAGAGAGAAAATATGATCTATCCTGTTTGGACCAATGAGAAGGGATCTGTTTCATGACCAAGTAGTTTACAATATCAGCAAACCATGGACCAGATTGGATTTCTAGGAGTTGTTCATCTGGAAAATGTTCATTGGTTGGGATAATTGAAGTTGGTGCCTTTGGGAGTCTAGAGAGGTGATCTGCTACTGGGTTATCTGCTCCTCTTCTGTCAAGTATTTGAATGTCAAACTCTTGAAGTAGGAGAATCCATCTAATGACCCGTGCTTTCTCATCTTTCTTGTTCAAAAGATAATTTAGTGTGGCATGATCCGTAAAAACTTTGGTTAAAGACCCGATGAGATAGGACCTGAATTTCTCTAAGGTAAAAACTACAGTTAAAAACTCTTTCTCAGTAACAGAGTAATTTTGCTAGACATCATTCAGAGTCGTACTGGCGTAGTAGATCACATACGGTTTACCATCAGTCCGTTGTCGTAAGACAGCAATAATTACAGAATCGGATGCATCACACATTAGTTCGAAAGGCAACGTCCAATCTAGTGCATGAATGATAGGAGCTGTGGTTAGCTCCTTTATCAGATACTCAAAATCTTTAAGGCATTCGGGGGAGAAATCAAATAATGTATCCTTGGCTAAGAGATTGGTCAATGGTCTAGTAATTTTGCTAAAATCTTTGATGAAACATCGATAAAACCAAGCATGACCAAGAAATAATCTGACATCTTTGATATTTTTTGGGAGGAAGGTTAGAAATGAGGTCTACCTTAGCTTTGTCCACTTTAATACCTCTATTGGAAACTACATGTCCTAAGATAATACCTTGTTTGACCATAAAATAACATTTCTCCTAATTAAGAGTCAGATTTTTCTCCCTACACCATGATAGCACCAGTTTAAGATGATGCAAACATTCTGAAAACGTGTCATTGAAAATAGAAAAGCCGTCCATGAAAATTTTGAAGAAATATTTCTACCATGTTGGAAAAAATAATAATCATGCAACGTTGGAATGTGGCAGGTGCGTTACACAGCCCAAAAAGCATACGTCGGTATGCGAATGTTCCATACGGGCATGTGAAAGTGGTTTTCTCTTGATCTTCTAGAGCGATAGAAATTAGATTGTAACTTGAATATCCATCCAGAAAACAATAGAACTTGTGTCCAGCTAAGCGCTCTAATATTTGGTCAATGAAGGGAAGAGGGAAGTGATATTTTTAAGTGGCTAAGTTGAGTTTTCGGTAGTCAATGCAAACTCGCCATCCAGTTTGGATTCGAGTGGGAATTAGCTTATTAGCCTTATTTTGGATCACAGTGATCCTAGATTTCTTTCAAACAACTTGGACCGGACTCACCCATGAACTATCAGAAATGGGATAAATGACCCCATGATCAAGATATTTTAGAATGTCTTTCGTAACAGGTTCTTTCATTATCGGGTTTAACCTATGTTGAGGATCTCTAGTTGTAAAACCCCGAAAATTTGAATATAGTGTGATAAATAATTATAAATATGTTATATAGTGAAAATAATGTATTTTGATATTTGAGTATGATAGGAATTGATTTGAAATCAATTCAATGTATATTTGGGAATACACGAGTGTAAATACACAAAACATGCACAAAGGCAAATAGTGAGAATCTAAGAATTTTGACCAGTTGAGAGTTTTTATGTTTTACACACTGATTTATTTAGAATCTGGAAAAGTGTATAAGATCAAAGTTGTAGGTCTCTTCAATAGTTTTCCAACGAATCTTAAATCACCTCATTTCGAGATCGTATGAGAAAGTTATAACCTTTTTACCGAACCCCAGTCTGAGCATGGCCCAGAACTCTGAGCAGTCGCCCGCCGTGGTCGCTGCGGTCGACCGCTCAGCGTACAGACCCAGCTTCAGTTCTGTTTCGGGTTGGTTTTGTTTATACCAAATCCGGTTGTTACCCTACTTATATATACTCGTTTTGAAGCTCTCAGAACCCTCTATTGAACCCTAATAGCCTCAGCCACTCTCTCTCTCTCCTCTAAACCCTAGCTCGGATTTTGGCGTTCTTAGGGCGTTTCGAAGGGTTTTCGGTGAAATTTCGCGAGATTCTTGGTGGATTCAGCGAGAGGAATCATTCTCCTACAGATCTAGGGCTTGGTTCTCATCAGAGGCGAGTAACATCTCGCCCAACTTCACCCCTTTTTGCTTTATGCTTAGATTTGGGTTTTAATCCGGTTTTATTGGGCCTAAAATCGTATTTTTGGTACAAGTAATAAATCATTATGGTATATGATGTATAGCTCAAGTATTTCAGATGTTTAAAAAAAAAACCCACCCACGAATTTGTTTTTATGAGATCTAGATCTGAAAATGGTTAAATAAGAATTAATCATGTTTTACTGCTTTAATGACATCTAAATCATGTTTCTTTTGTTGTCTTATTGGAAATCTAATTGTTAGATTTTAAATGATTTCTGTCATATGACATATTAGAAATGTTAGATTTACATTAGTGTAGAAGTCATCAAGTTTGTATGTGGTTTGAAGCTGACAGAAACCCTAACTGGGCTTCTGTCTGCTTCGCGGTCGACCGCAGAGGACGAGGCGGTCGACCGCTGGGTGTTTTGCTGAGCAGAATTGTTTCTGCTCTTTTCGCGGTCGACCGGAGTGACCTCCGCGGTCGACCGCCGCTCAGTTTCGAGCTCAGTGGTTTTGTGCTCTGTGTGCGGTCGACCGGAGTGACCTCTGCGGTCGACCGCCGCACAGTTTTGGGTACTGTTGGTTTTGTTGTATACTTTTCACACGTTCGAGAGTTCGCCTCGACTATCTGACACCAATTTACAATGTTAGTGATTTACCTATACCTGTGAGTTGATTTTTTTTTGACACAAGTTTAGACCCTCACATCGAGACACGTGCGAGTTTAGGATATGTATATCTTTCCACATATACCTTTGACAATTGCACCTCTTTACTTATAGTCCATGTGTTGGGCATATCTTACTGTTGATCCATGTGTTGGATACTTATCATTTCGGTCCATGTGTTGGACACGTATTTTACTTCAGTCCTCGTGTTGGACATGTATTACTTTTTAGTCCTCGTGTTGGACGCTCATTCCATTCAGTCCTCGTGTTGGACTATAATCCATCTCAGTCCTCGCGTTGGACCTACGTTGGTTAGATTTAGTCCATGCGTTGGACATTGTTATATTCAGTCATGCGTGGACATGTTAGATTAGTTCATGCGTTGGACATTGTTATATTCAGTCCATGCGTTGGACCATTGGTTATATTCAGTCATGCGTTGGACACTCCGTTACTTTCAGTCGCATGGTTGGACGTTTAATTTATATAGTCTATGTTTTGGAGCAGCTTATCAATTTTCGGACATGATAACTATGTGAGTTTGCATGACACTTGTGGTGGGCGCTTGTCATGATTTCATTTATCGGTAGAGACGGGTTTGTATTTGTTTTATTTATTGTTTTTGTTCTGGAACCTCAGGTTTAGTATTTAGGAATTTACTAAATTTGAGATACAAGGTAATACTACAATGAGGGTTTCCTTGTTTGGATTATTTCGCTCGGACGTACCTACGCTCGTGTTGTAACTTTCCTAAATACCAAAATCCCTATTGTGTTTAGGACAAATGATTTTATATTATTATGTATATTAATTATATTTTCTGTATAGCAACGAGGCCCTTTTCGGCCTTGGGGTTGGTTGTGATGATTGCTCGGCTAGCGGCTTTGACGCTCGTTGTCCGCTCCCCTTTGCAGGTGACCGAGCAAGGAAGCTCGGGAGAGTCGCAGGTTGAAGGCGACACGCTTTAGTCGTTCAGCTGACTATATTATTAGATATGTTTTATTTTTGGAGGCTCCACTGTAGACTTTGTTAGTATGTTTGAGGACTTTTATTCTAGATGTTGATAAAGCTGTGTTGCCTTATTTCTTTTTACTCAGTACTTATTGTATTTGACTTTGATAAGAACTCCAAGTTTATTCAATTTCAGATATTGACTTTGTATTTCTATATGTTGGATGATGAAATATCATTTTGATCTGCTTGTTATTTCATCAGTACCGTCTTGCCATTATCTTTACTTTGCTTTTGTACCCGTTACACCTGTTGTTGACTCTACTAGAGATATGTTAATTGTGATGGTGATACATGTTATTGGCACGGTGTGTGGGCATGCAAGGTTTGACATTTCTTGTTTTCACCGAGGACATGCAGCTGCAGTGTGAAACCGCAGGGGCGTCACAGTTGGTATCAGAGCCAGGTTCCAGTATCCTTAGGATCATCCTGTGTCGAGTCGTGGAGCTAGGATAGAGTTTCTTAGGATTCATGTATAGGGTCCGATAAGAATTTCCTAGTATGAGTGAGGACGATATATGCGTATATCTCAAAATTTGAGAATTTTTTTTATGACAACTAATTTTGTATAAATTCAAACACTCAAAATTTGAGAATTTTTTTTATGACAACTAATTTTGTATAAATTCAAACAGTTGTGCAAATACTATATGATGTGAAAATTGTATCATGATACGCTATTTATAGACGTCTATTTTGGCTCACAACTCTTATTTTCTTATGATCAGAAAGATGACAGGACGTCGTAGGCCTCGTACTCGGAGAGCTGGGCAGGCAGAGTCGCAGTAGACTCCATCTGAGCAGCAGTCGGCTCAATCCGAGCCTCGGCAGACTCCACCCGAGCCGCAGCCGGCTCCTCAGTATTTGGTGGACATCATGGCTCCTCTTATTGCCCGGATGACAGCAATTGAGGAGCTTGTGGCGAATCATATTGCACCACCACCATCAGTAGCTAGAAAAGTCATTTCTCAAGAAAATGGGACGACTAAGTTTCAGAAGAACAAGAAAGGGCACCCCGGAGACAAGGATAGGAACAAGAGACCTTGGTCTGGACCTCAGCAACAGCAGGGCCCTCATAAGAAGGGATCCCAACGGAATCAGAGAGCTCGTCAGCAGCGTAAGTTCCGGGGAGTTTGCTATAACTGCCGCAAGGCCGGGCACCAGGCATTTGAGTGTAGCAGTACAACAACAAGAGATCAGAAGGGAAATGGTCTGAATCAGCAGCAACAGAAGATTGAGGGGCATGTTCTAGCAGTTCAGGAGGTTCCCCAGGGGCAGATTGTCCCATATTCTCCAACACCAGCAACAGAGCAATATTCATCCATCGACAGAGTATATGCAGTAGTTCCGCATGATAATGGAGCAAGCAGATCGGTTATGGAGGGTACGTCCCTCATAAATCCTTTTCCCCGCCTGTATTCTTTTCGATTCTAGAGCTTCGTGTTCTTTCTTTTCGTGTGCTTTTATGACTAGACTCCAAATCGTAGCTCAGCCCCTAGACATTCCATTATCGGTTTTCCATCCCTTTAGGTGGGGTATCGCTTCTGGAGAGCATTTGTAGGTTGTGTATTATTAGTCTAGGTGAGTCAGAGTTTGTTATAGATTTGATAGTGTTGCATGTGTCCAAGTTTAATGTTATCCTTGTTATTGAATGGTTGTCATCCTGCCATTTTAGTTCTGACTGTTTTTACGAAGATAGTCAGAGTGCGAGCATCCAATGGGTCTAAGATGATTGTGGCCACTTCTCAGGGCATTCGCTTTGCGGAGTCACTCCTGGCGTTCATCGATGAGGGGATGTGACGGGATCAGAGTTCTGATTTATTGGAGACTAGAGTTGTCTCAGATTATCAGGATGTCTTTCAGGACATACCTGAGTTACCTCCTGTGTGAGAGGTTGAGATTTATATTGAGTTGCAGCTGGGCACAGTCCCGATATCCCGCGCACCCTATCGTATGACACCAGCTGAGATGAGGGAGCTTCAGACCCAGTTGGACGAGTTATCAGCTCAGGTTTTATTTGTAGGAGTTATTCTCCGTGGGGCGCATCGGTCCTCTTCGTGAAGAAGAAGGACGGTAATATGAAATTGTGCATTTATTTTGGAGAGCCGAACTACCTAGGATTGATGACTTGTTTGACCAGTTGCAGGGTGCGCAGTGTTTCTCGAAGATTGATCTTCGTTCTGGCTATCATCAGTTGCGGGTTAGGGAGATTGATATTCCTAAAACCGCCTTCCTTACTCGATATAGTTCTTTCGAGTTCTTGGTCATGCCATTTGGGTTGACCAATGCACCCGCGGTATTCATGGACTTGATGAACCGGATTTTTCCGTCCCTTCATGGGCCAGTTTGAGATTCTCATATTTTCGAGATCGGAGGCAGAATACGAGTAGCATTGCAGACTCTTCAGGAGCGTCAGTTATATGTCAAGTTCAGCAAATACGGGTTTTGGTTTTCAGAAGTTAGACTTCTCGGCCACGTCAACAGCAAAGAGGGCATGGCAGTGAATGCGGCTAATTTTACAGCAATTCTTGTTTTGGAATCGCCGAAGATGGTGACAGAGATTCGAAGCTTCTTGGGTTAGTCGGTTATTACAGGAAGTTCATCCTAGACTTTTTGAAGATTTCGACACCACTTACATGCCTTACGAGGAAGGGTGTACAGTTCATTTGGAACATAGAGTGCCAGAAGGCCTTTGATACTTTAAAGACTAAGTTGACTACAGTACCGATTTTGACTATTTCGAGCAGTGACAGGACGTACGTTGTTTACACATATGCAGCATTGGCAGGTTTAGGAGGCATCTTGATGCAGACTCAGAGGGTAGAAGCATATACCTCATGACAATTTAGGGTGCACGAGCAGAACTACCCCACTCATGATTTGGTGTTAGCAGTAGTGATATTTGTACTGAAGTCACGAGGCATTACTTATATGGAGTGCAATTTGAGTTGTTCATCGACCACCAGAGTTTGAAGTATCTTTTCTCCCAGAAGGAACTCAACCAGAGGCAGCGACGGTGGATTGAGTTTATTGAGAACTATGAATTCGTGATTCTGTACATCCAGGAATAATTAAGATGTACAAAGACCTAAAGAGACACGTTTGGTGGAGTGATATGCATAGGAAGATTTCAGAGTATATACCTAAGTGTCTTACCTGTCAGTAAGTGAAGGTGGAACATTAGAGACCGGTAAGAACACTTCAATCTTTTCCCATTTCGAAATAGAAGTGGACGGACCTTTTTAGGAACCTTATTGTAGGGTTGCCGAAGTCGAAGAAAGAAAATGATTCTGGTTGGATGATAATGGATATACTAATGAAGCCAGCATATTTCATTCCAGTAAGGACTGCTTATACAGCCGAGGCATATATGAGGATATTTGTTTGGTAGATAGGTCGACTTCATAGAGTTCCAGGTACGATGGCATCGGATCGAGATTCAGCGTTCATTCTGTATTTTTGGAAGGATTTCCAGAATTCATTTGGCAACAAATTTATCTTATAGTAGTGTATTCTACCCACAGACGGATGGTAAGATGGAAAGAGTAAATCAGATGTTGGAGGACATGTTGCGGGCTTGTGCCATTTACTTCCAAAGTCAACTGGGAGGATCATATTCTACTGATAGAGTTCTCTTATAACAACAGTTATCAAGCGATAATTGGTGTGGCCCCGTATGAAGCATCGTATGGGAGGCCTTGCAGATCGCCTATATATTGGGTAGAGCAGGAGGATATTTTAATGCTTGGGCCAGAGCTTATGAGATAGATTTCTGAGAAAGTAACATAAATCAGAGAACAGGTTCTATCTGCTCAGAGTCAGCAAAAGAGCTATGCAGATAAGAAATGAGGACATTTAGAGTTTCAGATTTGAAGAGGAGCTATGCAGATAAGAAATGAGGACATTTAGAGTTTCAGATTTGAAGAGTTAGTTATGCTAAAAGTATCGTCTATAAAAGACGTTCAGCGATTCGGAAGGTGGAGAAAGCTTGAACTGAGATATATTGGACCGTTCCGGATTTTGGAGCTTATTGGGGCTATTTCATATGGATTAGACTTTCCAGCATCGATGTCTAGTGTACATAAAGTGTTTCATGTTTTAATGTTCATGAAACAATTACATGATGAAGAGCAGCAGTGAGTGTTGAACGCATCGGAGATTTAGCTTCAGGATGATTTGACTACGATTGAAATCTCAGCTTATATACTTGCTAGAGAAGACAAGAAATTTAGAAACAATATATTTTTTCCCCTTGGTGAAAATTCAATGGAACCGGAAAGAAGTTGAGGAGGTTTCTTGGGAGCACGATGAGGACATGCGTCGCGACTACCCACTCCTGTTTGAACAGATAAATCAATTTTTATGATATGTGTTTTATATTATGTTTACATCTTGGGTTATATTTACATTTAACACTAGAATGTGAATATTTCTACTTAATTCTTAATCTTTTTGGAACACATGGTATATATATGGGGGGTTCCTTGTTTGGATTTTTCACCCGATGTACTAGTTCCACTAGATTAGGGTTCGAGCGGGAATATTACCATTTTAGATCGTTAGGTATAAATATTTCTATAGAATTTCGAGGATGAAATTCTTTTAAGGGGGGAAGAATGTAAAACCCCGAAAATTTGAATATAGTGTGATAAATAATTATAAATATGTTATATAGTGAAAATAATGTATTTTGATATTTGAGTATGATAGGAATTGATTTGAGATCAATTCAATGTATATTTGTGAATACACGAGTGTAAATACACAAAACATGCACAAAGGCAAATAGTGAGAATCTGAGAATTTTGACCAGTTGAGAGTTTTTATATTTTGAACACTGATTTATTTAGAATCTGAAAAAGTGTATAAGATCAATGTTGTAGGTCTCTTCAATAGCTTTCCAACGAATCTTAAGTCACCTCATTCTGAGATCGTATGAGAAAGTTACAGCCTTTTTACCGAACTCCGGTCTGAGCATGGCCCAGAACTCTGAGCAGTCGACCGCCGTGGTCGCTGCGGTCGACCGCTCAGCGTACAGACCCAGCTTCAGTTCTGTTTCGGGTTGGTTTTGTTTATACCAAACCCGGTTGTTACCCTACTTATATATACTCGTTTTGAAGCTCTCAGAACCCTCTATTGAACCCTAATAGCCTCAGCCACTCTCTCTCTCTCTCCTCTAAACCCTAGCTCGGATTTTGGCGTTCTTGGGGCGTTTCGAAGGGTTTTTGGTGAAATTTTGTGAGATTCTTGGTGGATTCAGCGAGAGGAATCATTCTCCTACAGATCTAGGGCTTGGTTCTCATCAGAGGCGAGTAACATCTCGCCCAACTTCACCCCTTTTTGCTTTATGCTTAGATTTGGGTTTTAATCCGGTTTTATTGGGCCTAAAATCATATTTTTGGTATAAGTAATAAATCATTATGGTATATGATGTATAGCTCAAGTATTTCAGATGTTTAAAAAAAACCACCCACGAATTTGTTTTTATGAGATCTAAATCTGAAAATGGTTAAATAAGAATTAATCATGTTTTACTGCTTTAATGACATCTAAATCATGTTTCTTTTGTTGTCTTATTGGAAATCTAATTGTTAGATTTTAAATGATTAAAACTTGTAGTTCTCTATCCTATGACTTGGTATAAATGTTAGAGTTATGCTATAATGGAAATCGTTAAGTTTGTTTGGGTTTTGAAGCCGACAGAAACCCTAACTGGGCTTCTGTCAGCTTCGCGGTCGACCGCAATGGACGCGGCGGTCGACCGCCCTGAGTTAGTTTCAGCAGAATGTTTCTGCTATTTGAGCGGTCGACCGACATGACCTCTGCGGTCGACCGCCGCTCAGTTCTGAGCCCAGTGAGTTTCGGCTCAGTGAGCGGTCGACCGGAGGGGTCTCTGCGGTCGACCGCCGCACTGTTTGTGCATATATTCGTGTTGGTTGTGCATTTTATACGTCCGAGGGGTCGCCTCGATTATCTGACACTACATTGCAATGATAGTGACTTGTCTATTCATGTGAGTTGACACTTTTGACACAAGTTTAGACCCATACATCGAGACGCGTTCGAGTTTAGGATATGTATATCTTTCCACATATACCTTTGACAATTGCACCTCTTTACTTATAGTCCATGTGTTGGGCATATCTTACATGCGTTGGACAACGGTCACATCCGGTCCATGCGTTGGACAACGGTTATATTCAGTCCATGAGTTGGACGTTTACTTCATGCAGTCTATGGGTTGGACGTTTAATTTATATAGTCTATGTTTTGGACACTTAATCGTTTTCGGACATGACACTCGTGTGAGTTTGCATGACACTTGTGGTGGCCTTGTCATGATTTCATTTATCGGTAGAGACGGGTTTGTATTTGTTTTATTTATTGTTTCTTGTATAGGACCTCAGGTTTAGTATTTAGGAATTTACAATTTGAGATACAAGGTATATACATGAGGGTTTCCTTGTTTGGATTATTTCGCTCGATGTACCTACGCTCGTGTTGTAAATTCCTAAATACCAAAACCCATTGTTGTTAGGACAAATGATTTTATATTATTATGTATTAATTGTATTTTCTGTATACAACGAGCCCTTTCCCTTGGGGTTGGTTGTGATGTTGCTCGCTAGCGCTTTGACGCTCGTTGTCCCTCCCCCTTTCAGGTAACGAGCCAGGAGCCCGGAGAGTCGCAGGTTGAAGGCGACACGCTTTAGCGTTCAGCTGACTATTTTTAGATATGTTTTATTTTGGAGCTCCACTGTAGACTTTGTTTAGATGTTTGAGGACTTTATTCTAGATGTTGTAAAGGCTGTGTGTCTTATTTCCTTTACTCAGACTTATTGTATTTGAGATTTGATAAGAACTCTAGTTTATTCATTTCAGATATTGACTTTGTATTTCTATATGTTGGATGATGAAATATCATTTTGATCTCTTTTATTTCATCAGTACCTCTTGCATTATCTATTACTTGCTTTTGTACCTACACCTGTTGTTGACTCTACTAGAGATATGTTAATTGTGATGGTGAAACATGTTATTGCACGGTGTGGTGCATGGCAGGTTTGACATTCTTGGTTTCACCGAGGACTGCAGCCTCGTGTGAACCCAGGGGCGTCACACTAGTAGGTTTGGCATCATTTATCAAGTAGATTCGGTGTTGAATAATGGTTGGACTAATCCCTTGATATCAGCCACGGTCCAGCCAATAGCTTTCCTATTCTCTCTTAAGGCATTTAAGAGGGCTTCCTTTTGACTAGTTGTCAAATCAGAAAAAATGATAACTGGTAAAGTCTTGTTTTCCCCTAAGTAGGCATACTCTGGATTTTTAGGTAAAAGTTTGAGCTCTAACTTAGGGGGTTCCTCAACAGATGGGCAAATTTGGACTCGGGGCTCTATCTCCAAAGATTCTTGTTGCCAGTCAATTGCAGATACATGATTGACCAGCGAATCTAACCCTAATTCATCCTCAAAAGACTCTTCAAACACTAAGTAAGATACACAGGAATCTGACTCATAATCTCCCTCTTGTTGCTTACTGGATATTCACTGAATGAAGTTCACTTCCATGGGTTGATTAGATGGATCACTAGGCTTCTTTCCTAGATTGAAGATATTAAGGTCAACAGTCATATTTTCAAAAGATAGTTTTATCTGACCCACCCTACAATTGATCAAAACATTTGAGGTGGCTAAGAACAATCTTCCTAGAATGACAGAGATTTGACTTTTGAGATTGGAAACGGGCTGCGTTTCCAAGACAATAAAATCAATAGGAAAAATAAACTCTTCAACCTTAATCAAGACATCCTCTACCTCTTCCTTAGGAATTTTCATTGATCTATCAGCTAATTATAGGGTACATCTTGTCGGTTTAAGTTCTCCTACACCTAGCTGTTAATAGACTGGATAAGGAAGGAGGTTTACGCTAGCTCCCAAGTCTAAAAGTGTCTTATCAATGTGACTATTTCCTATAACGCATGGAATTATGGGACAACTAGGGTCCTTATATTTCAAGATCATGGGTTTCAAAAATATTTCACTAAAGTTGGCAGCTAAAAAGACTTTCTTAGGGACATTCGTGGTTCTTTTCTTAGTGCATAAGTCTTTTAAGAACTTTGCATAAGAGGGGATTTGTTCAATTGCGTCCAAGAGAGGGGTGTTGATCTTGACCTGTTTAAAAGTTTCTAGGATTTTCTCAACCTGCAGGGAGTTTTTCCTAGGTTTGAGTCTGTCAAAAAAGGGGGCAACGAGCATATACCTATTTAGGTCAGGCTCAATCTCGTGTTTAGATTCTTGGTCATCGGATGGAGTTACTTCACCAGAAGGTGTGTGTTGGATGGGAGACGATGTTTGATTTGGTGGCATTCTAACTTGGTTATCTATCTGTTTTCCTGATTGCAAAGTGTGAACTGTATTCACATGGGCTGGTTGGTTTGAACTAGATCCATTGTCTTTAGGGTTAACAACAGGTTGACTCAGAAATTTTTCTTTCTCTCTCTCTCGCTTACGGCATTGGCTAGTTGCCCAAATTGGGTTTCTAACCTGGCTATGGCTTGAGTGTTTGAGTTCAGCACTTGGCCGGTTGTTTGCATGAAAGAATTCAGAGTGGTGGATGACTGGGTCAACATATTTGTGGTTTGTGTAGAAGCTTTAATCATAGCCTCTAAACCCTTTTCTAAGACACTTAGATGTTTGTAATGATTAGAATTTGAAGGATTCATAGGCTGATGAGGATGAGGATGTTGGTTTGAAAAAAGTTGGTTAGCTTGTTGAAAATTGTTTGGTGCATTGAATGGAGTTGTGTTTCCTCTAGGAAATTGTTGATTTGAAGCGGGCATGAACGTTTGATTTCCAGTAGGATTTCCTTGGTTCCAGGAAAAATTAGGATGATTCCTCCAATTCGGATTGTAGGTTGGTAAGAATGGATCATTTCTAGGATACTGGAATGCAGCGTTCATCTGTTCTAAAGATTGGGTGGTTCCTAGGAGAGGACATTCCTATGAGACGTGGCTAGGAGAATGACAGTTGTGATAACTCGGGGCAGAAACATGATTGATTGGAGCTGGAGTTCGTTCCTTAACTTCGAAGGCTTCTAACCTTCGTAGAATTGTCGTCATCTTTGCTTCAGAAGTAATGTTCGATTCTAAGGAAAGACCACTAGACTTAGGTTGGGGAATGTCATCAAAGTGTTCCCACTGCATGGTTTTCTCGGACAGACTTTCTAGAAATTCCCAAACTTTGTCAGCGTTCTTTTTCATAAAATCCCCTTAGCACATGGATTCTACGAAAGTCTTTGAAGAATAGTCCAATCCTTCATAGATTATTTGGCATAATCGCCATTTCTCGAGACCGTGGTGAGGATATTGGATGAGAAGATCCTTAAATCTATCAAAGTACTTCCAGAATGCCTCCCCCGGGATAATTTTAAAGTTTTGAATGATGTTTCTAAGCTTTACCGTTTTATGAATTAGGAAATTTTTTTGAGAAAAATGGTGATAAATTCATCCCAAGTTGAGATTGAATTTATGGATAAGCTATACATGCATTTTTTTTGCCTTGTCCTTGAGAGAAAACAGAATAAATCTGAGTTTGATTACATCTTCAGTTAATTCTCTCATTTTAATCATAATGCACACTTCCTCAAATTCTGAGATAAAAATATTAGCATCTTCAGTTTTATTTCCTAGAAATTTTGGAAGCATGTTTATGTAGTGCGGTCGAAGCTCAAAATTAGTCTCATTTGCTTTGAGGAGCCTAATGCAAGAAGGGATTACATTCCTAGTGTGATAGCACATATCTTAGAGAACGGGTTGATTAGCTATTTTTTTAATTGGTTCAACACGAATTAAGTGATTACTATTATCCCTAATTCATGCTCGCATACACCAAACCAATTTTTTTCTAAAAGATATATAAGAGTTAGAGTTTTTTATTAAAAAATTATAAGACAAAAATGAGAAAAAGGAAAACCTAGCTAAAACAAATCAAAATAAGCACTTTTGTCAATCACCCTAAATTATAGGGTTAAGCCTAACTCAGCTAGACCAGCTCCTAACCAAAAACTCCTTTAGTAAAAAGATCAAAGTTTACTCGGTCAGTTAGTCAGGTAAGGATAGTACTAGAGATAGATTAAAGATTAATTAAGTACTTTGTTTCTTACAGAGCGCTTTACGCAACCCTTAAACCTTGCCTTAGATACCAACAGGTTCAAGTAAACTTAAACCAATCCACTTAAGGATTTCATGTTTCTTAATGAGCTTAAGTCCTTAGGGGCCAACTTCTAATGAGTTTTAAAGAGGCTTAGGTTTGTGTAGTGAGAAATTAATGATTTGTGGGCTAAGGAAAGGGTGATGAAATCTCTCACCTTATCTTGATTATGGGATTTTGCCCTTAAAAATATTTTTAAATGTGTGTCAAATCAAGATGCTCAAATCACTTGGGTGAATTCCTACTAACTCTATGCAATGCAACCCTTATGAATTAAAAGCGACTACAAAAGGATGATAAAAAGTAAATCTTTGTTTTTTTTATTATGATCAACAATCAAACAAAAGTAAGAAGGGAGATATTGTTTGAATTATTATCTTGTTAGTAATTATTCAAGTGTAGGGTGAATTTTTTTTATGGTCGACGAAAATAATTTTTTTAAGTCCTACTTGAAAGTACCCTAGAGCCAATAGGAAAGAACCCTAGAGGGGGATGAATAGAGTTTATGCTAATCTAATCCGATTTTATGCCAAATTAAAACTTATTAATAAATATATCATATCAAGAATGATATATTACAGATATACGTGTAAGGATATACAAGTAACACAATGGTAAGCAAACTACTAAAGTGATAAGGTAATATAAATAACAAGCAATTGAAAAAGGCGATATAAATGATAAGCAATAATATAAAGGAACGCTAATGACAAACGTAAACAAACGATATGATCACGGAGTTCGATCCCCACGACCTACGTCTTCGCTCCTCACCTCGAGGAGATCTCCACTATCACAACCGGGTTTTCTACGCTCACTCGAATAACGTTTACACCTCACACTCAGTTTTCTAGCTCATCAAAAATTTTACAACACTCATAATATAAACACACTAACTACCACCTCAAGTGTTGGTCTCTAGCCCGTGTCTTCTTCAAGTGTTAGGAATTATAACATCTCTCTAGGCATTACCACCTACCCACTCTTCTTGGGATGACACGTCTCTCACCACACACTCCTCTTGGTATACTAGTGTAATACAAAGTGAACCTTATAATAATAGCTCAATATAACAAATGTTTATTCTCTAATATGGATGAGAACATAATATAAGCTCACACTCTAAGTCACTTACCCACAACCCAAAATTATACTATGAATGTAAATACAATAAGCTCAATGGTAGTGTGTGAACAAAGAGATAAATCAAAACAAACTAAACTCAAATAATTTCTAGCTTAATGGAAATGAAAATCAAACATATAAAATAGCTAGAATGAGTTTAGAAAAACTTCTCTATATGATAACAAGAGAGAGTGAGAAGAGTTGAATGCTCAAACATCAATGGATGATCTCCTCTAGCTCTTGTGAAATTATCTTCACAAATTGAAACTTGAAAATGCTTAAAAACTTCTTAAACAAACTTAAACCAAAACTCAAACTTTTGTTAAAACACTCTTAAACTTGTTTAAAATATTTTTTTATTTTTTCAGTATATTAGAGAGCAAGGGGTATATATAGGATCAAGAAACAAAGCCCAAAACCCAAGTAAAACCCAGCAAAAAGATAAAAATAACGAAAACAAAAAAACTGTCGTTACTGTCGTCGGTCGACTGATCAGTCGACTGATGAGCTGACCGTTATAGGTATTTTCTAGCTCATCAGTCGACTGGTTACATTTATCAATCGACTGATGGGTCATCAGTCGACTGGTCAGTCGACCAAAACGAAACAGAAACTTTTTGTTGATTCCAAGCATATTCTTCAGTCGACGTACCAGTCGACTGATAACAGGTTATCAGCCTGAATCAAATAGAAAAACTAATTTTCAAACCCCTTTTAAAAATAGTAAATAAAATCAGAAAAATATAAGTCGACTGATGAGCTGACCATTACAGGTATTTTCCAGCTCATCAGTCGACTGGCGACATTTATCAGTCGACTGATTGGTCATCAGTCGACTGGTCAGTCGACCAAAATGAAACAGAAACTTTTTGTTGATTCTAAGTATATTCTTCAGTCGACTTATCAGTCGACTGATTTCATCAGTCGACGTACCAGTCGACTGATAACAGGTTATCAGCCTGAATCAAATAGAAAAACTAATTTTCAAACCCCTTTTAAAAATAGTAAATAAAATCAGAAAAATATAAAACTTTGGAAAATGATTATAGACATGATAATACACATGTTACAACTTGAGCTCTTACATGTTGTGTCTTGGCACTGAGGAGCCTAACGAGTGTAGGTGATGAAACAGGCTTGGTGGCACGAGGGTTAAGGAGTGATCTCCCTAAATTCGCTCTTTGTCCCCTTACCGTTGAGACTACTCCCCTATTGTTGGAGTAGCGGACAGCGGATAACTTTAGAGAAGAGCGAGGCGACCAAGAAATTCGTTTGCAAATTAGGCAAATTGATGCTAGAGTGACCAGGCTAGCCTTTGAGAGGATTCATCCAGCTGGACATGAGTAACATAACTGACATCAAAAGATTATCCTAGAGTACATTGTCTAGGAATCCGAAAGTGATTAGGATCAATCATTTTCTCAAGAGAAGAAAAAGTGGCCCCATGGTAGGCGTCAAACTTTTTATATCAATAGGTTAATCTATGGATTGAGTGGAGATTAATGAGAGATTACGTGTACTTAATCTCATCTGATGAATGGTCAGGATGGAAAAGGCATATCCTAGTATAAGCAACAAATGTTAGAAGCCCCAGAGAAGACTTCCTTTGACGTGCCCTCTGACTTTCAAAGTAATAAAAAGTCAGTAACTGGTGGAATTAGAATGAAGAAAAGTGCAAGACTACATTTTAGATTCAGATAAGTTCAAATTGAGAATGGTAGGAATTTTAGTATTTATAAAAGATATCACGGGATATCTCTTTTAAAAATTAAAAATTCTAACTCGATCGACGAAAACAGTATTTGTTTACGCTTTACACATGTCAACAACTAATTGGGTGAATTTACGACAATCATCCATATCACATTTAATGTGATAGTGACAGAATGACAAGGTGTGGGCATCGTTTGAGGAGTCATTATTACATCTAACCCGTATTTAATATGATAGTGATTTGGTGGCAGAGTATGGGCAACACCGAAAAGTACTCTTTGGAGGAGTACTAATCTTTATATCACGGAGAAAGCCTTGAACAGAATGAGCTACCTAAAAGTTGTGATACGAGAGATCCTACAGTTACACCCTCCAGTTCCTAAGTTGTTGATTCTAAGAATCAATGGAACCCTGTACATGCAATCAATTTGATAATTACTTTTGTGACAGTTAATGAGATAGTAATAAAAACTTGTTTGATTGAGATGACTATTTTGTGAGTTCGGTTAGAAGGAGGTCACTTGATACTCAAATTACTATTGGTTTAACCAATAAGTAGAGGTATTATGAAAAAGGCAAAGTGCATGCACGTTAGACGCTAATTTTATTTGATATATTATTCATAAGGGCGAAACTGATGATTATTATTGTATCTGTACGTACCCAAATTGGGCTCTTTTGCTCTTGGAGTTGAATTTTGAAGGAAATATATTATATAAGGGATAAGATAGTATAAAATCTTTATATCCTTTTCATCTTCCAAATCTCTCTCTCTCTCTCTCTCTCTCTCTCTCTCTCTCTCTCTCTCTCTCTCTCTTAATAACCAATATCTGATGGACTACCATGTTTACATCGTAAATATGGTTATAGTAGTGACCTGTCAACTAAAGATTTTAAAAAATGAATACACTCCACAATAAAAATAATGTTTATTGTATTATCAGCCACAACCACAAACCAGATTTTAAGCACCATCCATACCTAAT
This sequence comes from Asparagus officinalis, assembly GCF_001876935.1. Taxonomy (NCBI): domain Eukaryota; kingdom Viridiplantae; phylum Streptophyta; class Magnoliopsida; order Asparagales; family Asparagaceae; genus Asparagus; species Asparagus officinalis. The sequence continues at coordinate 131,976,733 of NC_033797.1, forward strand.
CGCTACCTTTTGGCTGAGGATTACCAAACTCAATATGCAAATTATGTTGGGATAAACCCAGGGTCTAATAGAGCAAGGTCTCAGCGAATAGTAGAGCAGAAGTAATAAAATGAACACACAAATATACGTAAAACCCCCTAAATAAATTTGGATAAAAACCACGGGTAAGGATAGAAGAATCCACTATGAAAAAAATTTTAGGAGTTACAATCTCTCTTTTCAAGTAGAAACTCTCTATATTTTCTCTCTTTTCTCTCCCTCTTTCTTTCTTTTCACTCTTAATTAGAGACACTGGGATGATCAGAACTTAACGCCAGAGAGAGCTATATATAGGTGAGTTTGTGGTACGTGTGCACTGTTGCTACAGTATTGCTATAGTAACGTTTAGTAGGTCTGCGGTTGGTGATTACTGTAGCGGGTAGGTGATTACTATAAATACAGTAACTTTTAATCAATCTCACACTTGAAGATTTGATTGTGTATCAATCATATCTTCACACCATTCTTTTTATCTTGCCATCTTCATATTGCTCACGTCTCCGACAGACCACAAGAGGATTGACACTAAATAAATTTATCAGTATTGATTGTTTTTGACAAAAAATCTGCTAGGTTATCTTTAGTGTGAATTTTCTGCATATCCAATGTTCCTTCTTCCTTTCTCACGAACGAAGTGGTAATGAACTCGAATGTGTTTTATCTTTGAATAAAAGACTAGATTTCTTGCAAATATAAAGCATTCTGACTGTCACAAAATAAAAAAAATCTTCTTTTGTTCATGTGTGAGTTCCTCCAGCACTATCTTCAACCATATCGCCTTTTTACTAACTTGTGTAGCTGTACATATTCTGCTTCTGTTATTGAAGTAGTCTCCACTGATTGCAGTTTTAAAATTCAGCTTACAGCTCCGCTAGTAAGTACGAACATATAGCATGTTGTGGATTTGCTATTATCACGATCACCTCCATAATCAGAATTAACATATCCATTGGTAATAAAATCTGATCCCCCCATAACATAATGCAATATTTGAGGTTTCCTTAATATATCTTAGGATCCTCTTTACAGCATTTCAATTCTTTTTACCAGGATTCGTCATATATCGATTAGCCAGTCCCACTTCTTGTGCAATGTCTCGTCTTGTACAAATCGTAGAGAACATTAGACTTCTCACTGTTGATGCATACCGTACTCGAGACATCTTCATCCTCTCTTCTTCACTGCTAGGACTTATACTGGAGGATAACTTAAAATTAATAGAAAGTGGGGTAAAAATTAACTTACAATCTTACATGTTAAAATGCCGCAAGATTTTCTTTAAATAATTTTTCTGAGAAAGCTAAATCTTCCTAATAATTTTGTCTCGATAAATTTGCATCCCTAGAATCTTGTTTGCAGATCCTAAATCCTTTATTTCAAATTTCCTAGTCAATTGTGCCTTTAATTCTTTAATATGATCTTTGTTGGGGTCTGCAACCAACATGTCGTCAACATACAACAATAAGATAACAAAGTTATTTTCACCAAACCTCTTGAAATATGCACAAGGGTCTGAATTAAGTCTGTTGTATCTAAGACTCATGATGAATGAATCACATCTCTTGTACCAACACCTCGGCACTTACTTTAGACCGTACAGAGATTTGTTCAATCTGCAAACTAAGTTCTCTCTTTTTTAAAAAACTTTTTTGGTTAGAGCATGTAAATATCTTCTTCAAGATCTCCATAAAGAAATATTGTTTTCACGTCTAGCTGCTCTTCTTTTTTAGCATATAATTTTACCATCAATCTATCCCGATATCGCTCCACTTGATCATCGTCATTTTATTTGATCTTATAGACTCATTTATTTCCAATGGTCTTTCTTCCTTATGGTAGTGACACAAGTACCCAAGTCTTATTCTTATGGAGAGATTCAATTTCTTTCTGCATTTCTACCATCCAAAAAGATGCATATGTGCTATTTATAACTTCATGAAAAGTTGATGGCTCTCCATCCTCTGTTAGAAAACAGTATGCAACATTACTCTCCGTAATATACTCTGAGTGCCAAGTTAGTGGTCTTCTCTCACGAGTTGACTTTCGAACTTTTGGGGCATTGGACTTGATTGGTTCTTATACATCATGCTCCGGTGTTGCTTCAGAAGAATTTGGACCGTTTTCTACCTGAAAAGCTACAATCTCTGAGTTCTTCCTTAAACAGCTTTCTTTCTCTTCACTTTGTAGTTGGTTCTCTATAAATATAACATCTCTGCTAACGATAACCTTGCAAGTAGTGTGATCCCACAATCGATACCCTTTAACTTCGTCAGCATACCCTAAGAATATGTATTTTTTAGATTTTAAATCTAGTTTTGTAATTTTTTGGCATTGTACATTACGTACACTGGACTTCTAAATATATGGAGGTTAAAATAATCAACTGGCTTGCCAGTCCATATCTCCATCAGCGTATTTAACTGTATTGTAGTTGATGGAGATCTATTCACCACATAAAAGACAGTTTTTACTGTTTCCGCTTAAAAACCTTATCCAGATTTACAGTTGCCAACATTTCTCTTGTTCTTTTCAATAAAGTCTTGTTCATCCACTCCACCACTCTATTTTATTAAGGAGTATAAGTAGTAGTGAATTGCCTTTTGATGCCTTCTTGCTTGCAGAATGCAAGAAATTCACCGTTTGTATATTCTCCTCCATTATCTGACCTCAAGTACTTGATCTTCTTTTCAAATTCAAGCTTGACTCGCACTTTGTAGGCTTTAAAAATTGAGAGCACATATGCCTTCTTCTTTATAGGATACACCCAACATATCCTGGAGTAATCATCAATAAAGAACACAAAGTACTTTGCTCCTCCCATGGATATAACTGATGTTTGTCATATATCAGAATGAACTAGTTCTAAAATAGCCTTACTTCTAGAACTTGATGTATTGAACTTTAGCCGATCCTGCTTACTTGTAACACAATACTCATAGAATGGAAGAGCTACAGAATTATGTCTAAGAACCAGCTTCTGATTGGAGAGAATCTTCAATAGAGTAAGGTCCCAACTAATAGTAGAAGTAATAAAATAAACACAAAGATTTACGTGAAAAACCCCCTAATAAATTTGGGTAAAAAACCAAGGGCAATGGTAGAAGAATCCACTATGAGGAAAAAATTAGGAGTTAGAGCATCTCCAAGGGGCCGGAAAAATCCGGCCCCTTAGCTAAATTAAGGGGGATTTAAGGGAGATGTGGTCCAAGGGACCGGAAAAAAAACCCCTTCACCCCATGTCCCTTAACTTCCTCACCAAATTAAGGGGAAGGTTAAAGTCCCTTAACCTTCCCCTTGTAATTTTATATTAATATATATGTTTTTAGAATTAATTTATAGTTAATTAAATTTAGTTAATGTATAGTTAATTTAAAATAATATAATTAAGTTAATGTATAGTTAATTCAATTTGATTAATATTTTGTTCTAAATTAATTATTTGTTAAATTTTAATATGAATAATTAATTTAATGATTATATAAGGTAATTTCTTAATTTAAATTAATTAATTAATCATTTTTAGTTATTAATATTTAACTATTTATTCATTTATAAATAAACCACATATTTAATTAAATCCTAATCTATAAAATTAAAAAACTAAATATAATTAATTAAGGGGTAGGGGACTTTTAAGGGGGAACCATTGGAGAAGAACTAACCCCTCCCTTAAAGTTCCCCCTAGATTAAGGGACATTCAAGGGATCCCTTGGAGATGCTCTTACAATCTCTCTTTTTAGGGAGAAAGTCTCTCTCTCTCTCTCTCTCTCTCTCTCTCTCTCCTCTCTCTCTTTCTCTCTCTCTCTCTCTCTTTTGACTCATAATTGGAGACACTGGGATGATCAGAACTTAACGCCAGGGAGAGCTATATATAAGTGAGTTTATGGTAGGTGCGCACTGTTGCTACAACGTTGCTACAGTAACATTTAATAGGTCTGCGGTTGGTGAAAACTATAGCAGATAGGTGATTACTGTAGATACAATAACTTTCCATCAAAAGATATGCACTATATATGAAGCATGTATATGTGAATAATCCTGTGAACTTGCTCTTTTTCCTTTGAAAACATGTCCATTTTTGTTGCACTTCTCCTTTTGCTCCCTGTCCTTATTCCAATCCTCAAACGTGTATCATCATCAATAAAACATAAGCTCCCTCCTTGTCCACCAAAGCTCCCACTTATCGGAAACCTTCACCAGCTCACATCCCTCCCTCATCACTCCCTCCACGCTCTCTCCAAGAAACATGGACCTCTAATGCTCCTCAAGCTCGGTCAGGTCCCAACCCTCGTCGTCTCGTCACCAGACATGACTCGAGAGATTCTGCGTACCCATGATCACATCTTCGGTAACAGGCCCTCATCACTAGCTTCAACAATTATGATGTACGGAGCCAGAGACGTGGTCTTTGCACCTTACAGTCAGCACTGGCGACAGACCAAGAAGTTATGCGTCAACCACCTCCTAAGTACAAAGATGGTACAATCTTTTCGCTCTGTTCTTGAAGAGGAAGTGACATCTATGGTATCAAGCATATCTGACATGTGTACGTCACGTGCTACGATCAATATGAGCGAGGTCTTGCACGTGTTCGTCAACAGGCTCGTGTGCAGGATTATATCTGGCAGATATTTTACAGACGAAGGGAGATGTAGAGTTATGTGCAAAATGATAGATGAGCTTTCTGTAACTTTTGGGCAGATCAGTATCGGGGATTTCATGCCATGGCTCGGATGGTTGGATAGGGTTTCAGGCTTGGAGGCGAGGACCATAAAGTCTTTCAAGAAGTGGGATTCGGTTCTTGATGAGATCATCGAAGAAAACACAAATAGTTTGAAAGGAAAGATGGATGCCGGAGAGAAGTTAGACTTTGTAGACGTTCTCCTCGCTCTTCAGAGCAATAAAGATGCAGAGATTCTGCTCAACAGGGATACAATCAAAGCAATTTTACTGGTAATTTGTTTTCTGATCATATGATTCTTATACACAGGGAACTGTTTTTTGAACTGGTATAAAAAAAATTATTGCAAACTCACAGCCCGAGCACAAGTAGAATAAAATACAAGAAGTAAAAATCATATATATAATTAGAACAGAGTATACTGATAAATGATACAGGAGGTATGAATCATTATGTCACGCATAACAGGGTCACGCATAACAGGGAACTGCTATGACTTCTGTTTGTCGATGTAGGATATGATTGCAGCAGGGACAGACACGACGTTCTTAGTCCTAGACTGGGGCATGACCGAGCTTGCAAGACATCCAGAAGTTATGAAGAAAGTGCAAAATGAGGTAAGAGAGATACTGAGCACAAAATCTTCAATCGCTGATGAGGACTTGAGCAGAATGAGCTACTTAAAAGCAACAATAAAAGAAACCTTTCGATTGCACCCTCCTCTACCTCTGCTGATCCCACGAGAATCAATGGATCAATGCATAATACAAGGGCACGAAATTCCCAAGTACACGAGAGTTTTTATCAACATCTGGGCGATTGGTCGCGATCCTAAGCTCTGGGAAGCACCCGAAGAGTTTCGACCTGAGAGATTTCTGGACAATCCGATCAATTACAAAGGTCATCACTTCGAGCTCATCCCGTTTGGAGCTGGACGAAGAATTTGTCCTGGAATGCAATTGGGGGTCTCAATGCTTGAGCTTGCGTTTGCAAATCTCGTAAAGAACTTCGATTGGGAGCTGCCTGATGGAATTATGAAAGAGGATCTGGATATGGGCGACTCGCCAGGAATCTCTTCTCGCAGGAGGCAAAACCTATATCTTTCTGCAAAACCTCTGCAATGCCACTTGAACAAGTAAACAATCACAATAAATAGTATCTCATGAAACTTTCTGTTGAGTAATCCTTTTGTGCATGTCGTGATATGTTAGATTTAACAAGCATATCACTTCCACTGTATTGTACAACTTTATCATTTGGGCAGATAAATGGATGTAATTGCCAACATATACAAATATGTTTTAATACTTGAGAACACGGAGGAAAACTATATATAATATGGAAATAACGGGTATGAGGTGGCAATCCATTTTGCTAAATACATTTGCAAAAAAGAACCCATTGTTGTTACTACCATCAAAGGAACCAGCATGAAAATGCTCCCACAGGTTTCAGTGTCCTTTCAGATGCTAACACTGCCACTACTACTCCTGTAACCGATAACAACACCAATGGACATCCAATCTTCTTCAGCTGTGAATAGAACGTTAAACAAGATGTGAATGCATTTATGGATGAAGTAGCACCAGAAAATAGAATAAGATATATACAACTTGCTCTTACACGGTACAGTCCTCAATTTATAGACAGTCCCACTAATCTTTGCTTTTATATAGACTAGTATGTCATAAGTGCATTGCACCTGGTGCATGATACATGTATAAATTAACATATGTTATTAAATTAGTTTTTAATATTAAATTTATAATTTAAACAACAAGTTTTAGGGTTATCTCAAAACATCTAAGCGTTAGGATCCACTCTAAGATAGTATCAGCATAAGTTTCCTATAAAGAAAATGACTATTAAAGAGATTGAATATTCCTTATGGTCCAAACAATAGAGTTTTTACAGCGGTTTGCTTCATATTATAAATTTAAGGATATTTTAAAGTTATCTAATTTTTTATATTGCTAAATTGAGTACACATCATTTTCATTTAATCCTCAATATCTTGTAATTAAACTTTCCTATTGACTCTTCATCTCTTCAAATAATTTGATTATCCATCCTCCTATATTTTTTTCTAGAAGTTACTCTTTAGTGCTCATTTTCTCTTTTCATGGGAGTCCAAATCAAAAAAGTTAGCTACTACATTAGCACACTGTGCATAATTTGTACAATATTAGGCATAGTTTTATAGTATAACTACAAGCAAGTTCTTTATTCTTCTAAACAAAGAACATAAAAAAATTATGGTTAAATATTTCTCATATTTAGCTTAGTCACGATGAAAATTGTGTATTTCTACTTTGCATACTATAATCTTGGTTAGTTGCGCTAAAACAGTATCCTTCATCATATTATTGCATATAACTAATTACTATATTTTCGAGCTGCATAGTAATTCTGTAAAACAAAAATAGGAATAAGAGTTTAACCCAAAACACAATTTCATGGGAACCCAAAAGTCCTCACAATATAACTAACATAATAATTAATGCTTAACCAAAAATATAATTTCAAGGGAACCTAATAGTCATTAGAACCACACAAACTTTAATACTTATTGATATTGGGGATTATAAAAATTATACCTATTGGGGATTATTAAAATTGAGAGGGTTAAAAGCAAATCAAAAGTTCTAACATAGCAACCCACTTTAATAGTAATATAGATTATTACACTAAATGAGCAAAGTTTTTACCCAATGTTTTTATACATTATAACACAATTAATAAGATAACTCGTTACACGATATTTCGAAGTGTATGCCTAGGGAGGGAACATAAAAATGAACAATAGACTACATAGGGTGTGTCTGAATTCAGTGTTATTAGTTTGGTAATAAGTCTTTATCCCTTAAATTAAAATAATGGGGTGTTCGGTTCAAAATTCCGCAGGGGATTAGGCTAGACTATTTAGTCCATTAAAATGAAATAGTGCAGACTTTTCGGACTAAACAAGGGTGGGGCATTCCTCACTCGGAATTAAATCCAAAATGACGCCTTTACCCTTTATCTTTCCTAAAAATTGCCTAGTAACCTTGGAATATATTAGATTAAACCAAAACCTCAGTGAGTCATTTATTAGATACCGACTCAAACTCCAAGTTGGATGCAGATATGAAGACTAGGCTCAGCCCTAGTAGTTTTCTTAAAGGCCAAGTTAACTTGGTGAGCAAGTTAAGGGTGTCTTTAAATAAGACGTCATATTCTAGGGTTTTAGAGTAGAGAGAGGGAGAGAGAGACAATATTCATATAATCAGGATTTAACAGAGGGTGTAATGGGGTTCAAGAGTATTGAGAGACAGAGATGGAGAGGGTTTGACAGTCTTTATTCATGCAAAAGATTGTAATTTGGGGGTGATAGTTGGTTGTTTTTTATCCCGTGATTTTTTCTTATCGAGGATTTTCCACGTTAAATCACGTGCGATTCAATTTGCTGTGTTTGATAGTTTTCAGGGTTTTTGCGAGATTTAAAAAACCCAACAAGTGGTATCAGAACGGGGTTCGATGATTCGTGTAGGTTCGAGTGGTGTGTGATCAGTGAGGGCATTAGCGATCGATGACGCGGTGGTCAGCATCGGTGAACGGAAGAACTTTGAGAAAAAAATTTCGGTAAAAGCATCAAGGTGGCAGGCAAGTAAAGACGATGATCGCTGGTGTTTACCGCTTTCGGCGGTTTCTGGTGTTCGTCGTCGTGAGGGTTTCCTGCTAGAAGAAGAGAAACACTTGAGTTGAGAAGCTCACACGTGACGAGGAGACAGGCGATAGTCACGTGAAAAAAAAACGTGGAGCGCTCGAGAGAAGTTCAGGTGGGGCTACGTGCGAGTAGTAACAAGGACGTGAAGGACAACGAGTTTCTACGGGATTCGGTGTGTGGGCCTTTGCGTGTTCGCTGTTTCGTGAGAGGCAGCTGGTCACACGTGAATTTGAGGAGTGGATTTGGATAATTGGTTTTTAAATCTAGATCAACGGTTCAGATTAATTTATCATCTGATCGAGAGTTTAGAGGCGGATTTTGGCGATCTAGGAGTCATTCCTAAGGTTTTTCAACATGCTGAGTTTATTTTTGACATCGTTTTTATCAAATTCAATCTCAAAGTTTTAAATTAAATGATTGATCAAATTTAAATACAAAAAGTAAAGACAATAATTTATAGAAGAAGAATAACTTTAGTAATAAATTGATGAAGTTTTACATGTTAGCCTTGTTAGATTTCATGTTTATGAGCCTACTCCCTAATCTTGTTTAGATGATTACAAACAATGTCTAACAATGTTTGTCAAGTGTTTATATTTGATTGTTAGGTAATCTACATAAATATCCAAGTTGGAGGATGGATGGACTAGAGTTTTTATGATCGTATCCTTTGAAGGATGGAAGGAATATCGGTATGAAGCCAATGCAATTCGAAGTCAAATACAAGATCAAGCTTCATCCGCAACCAAGTTGAGTTACATCGAAGATCAAGAGCTTGGCTATAGTTTTTATAGTTTAGGGTTTATACTTGTGTATTAATACTTAGAGCTCAATCTTATACACACATACACGTTTTGATTTTATAGCTTTCAAGTTTAAATATGAAACAAATATACTAATCTATATACATACATACATGTTTCATATTTATCATTTTTAGTTTTGGTAAATAATGTGTTTAGCTATATAAATATGAAACAAATAAATAAAATTGGAAAATACATAATTGTTTCATGTTTATATGTGCTTAAGATGATTTCATCAAACAACAAGTTTAAATTCAATGAAATCATGTTTATTGCATAATATATACATTTTTGAGTAAATATTGTGTTATTGCTTTATGGAATTAATAATACTAGTTTATATTTTTTTTTCCTAACTCTATAAAGCCATACAAAAGTTTTCAAAAGGTTGTTTAAGTCAAAATGTCAAAAATATGTGTTGTTTAGTTTTCATGTTTTGGACTATTTTGCAAAGTAATGAGTTTTCACAATTAGGAAGTACAATTCTATTTTTTTTTTTTGTAACATGTCCATTATCATGTTTATAATCATTTTCCAAAGTTTCATAATTTTTGGATCTTATTTACTATTTTTTAAAGCCTTTTAAAAATTAGATTTACTATTCAAAACAGGCTGATATTATGTTATCAGTCGACTGATGCAAGGGATCAGTCGACTGAAAAAATCGTTTGGAAAGTACAAAAGTTTATGTTTTTGTGACTAATAAACTATCAGTCGACTGATTAGATCATCAGTCGACTGATGAGATCTTCAGTCGACCGATTAGCTGTGAGCTGCCTATAACGGTCAGCTCATCAGTCGACTGATATTGTTCATCAGTTGATCGACGGCCTCTTACGGCTAGTTTTTCTAGATTTTCAGGTTTCTATTTTTTTTTTTTTTTTGTCTTTTTCCTTAGTTTTCTCTTGGTTTTGGGGCATGTTTTATGATCCTATATACCTCATACCCTCTAACTTCTGAGAGCAATTAAGAAAGTTTTAAAACAAAGTTTAATGGTGTTTAAGTTTGTTTTAAGTGTGTTTTATAAAAGTTTATGTGAAGTGGTTTTCACAAGAGCAAGAGGAGATCATCAATTTGTGTTTGAGCTTCCATTTCATCTCTCTCTCTCTCTCTCTCTCTTGTCTTCATTAGAGAAGTTTTCTAAACTCAATCTCTAGCAATTTATATGTTTGATTATCATTTCCATAAGCTAGATTTTTATATTGAGTTTAGTTTGATTTTATTTATACTCTTTGTTCACACACAACCTATTGAGCTTATTGTATTTTCATACATGGTATAATTAGGGTTGTGAGATTGTGTGACTTAGAGTGTGAGCATACATTGTGTTCTCATCTATTATAGAGAACAAATTATTTGTATTTGAGCTTTCATTTGTGAGGTCATAATTTATTGCACAAATACACCAAGAGGAGTGTAGAGGTGAGAGACGTGGACGGTTCCAAGAGGAATGGGTCAGTAGTAAATTAAGCCTAGTGAGAGGTCGTAATTCCGAACACTTGAGGAATGTGACACGTAAGAGGCCAACACTTGAGGTGGTATTTTTGTAGTTACAAGTGTGAGTTGTAAAAGTTTTCGGTGAGTTAGAAAACCGAGATTGTGAGGTGTAAACGTTTTTGGGTGAACGTCAAAAACCCAATTGTTTAGTGGATTCTCCCCGGGAGTGGGGAGCGGAGACGTAGGTCATGGGGACCGAACTCCATGATCATTTACTTGTGTTTTCGTTTGTCTTGGCGTATTTTTTGTGTTTTGTTTTATTTTATATCGCCATTGTTGCATGTTTATTTCACCCTTGTTTATACAACATATCCTTGCATATAACTTGTTGAATATCATACTTGCTAGGATATTTATTAATTAGTTTTAAATTGGTATTAAATCGGATTAGATTAGCATTAACCCTATTCACCCCCCCCCCCCCCGTTATTCCATTAATATTGCTCCTAGAATAGATAATATCTCCTATGCTCAATGGTGTGTTAGATTTAAACTTTTTGTTCGATCTAGACATTTTGATTTGTGAGAATTATTGACAATGCATATTGTGCCCACTTTGGAGAAATCTATGTGGAGTAAAAATGATAAAAGATTATTTACAATGAACAAGATTTTGTTAGAATATTTGTTAAATGCTTTTGACTCACCGTTTTCTAACAAGTTTGTTCATTTTGATAGTGCTTATACTTTATAAAAATTTATTGAAGCACATCAAGGGAACTTGGAGGTGATCTGACAAGCTTTTGCAGCTTCCTCTTCAAGCTCAATTGGAGCATCATCATGCACACGGCCGCTAGGCCATAGCCATAGCGAGGTATGCGATTCGGATTCCGTAAATGATTTATCCATTAATGAACTCGCATGTGAATATGATAGGTTAATGCATGCCTACATTAAGTTGCATAATAATTTTACAGACTTAAAAAGCAAGCATGTAGAATTAAAATCCGACCATGAGTTATTAGCATCTATGTTTGAAACTATTTCTAATGAAAATATGATCCTAAAAGAAAACAATGAGAAACTTAAATTGGATCTTGATTCTCTTCTTTCAAATGTTGCTAACTTAACTCATGAAAGAGATAATGCCATATTAGAAGTAGAGAACATAAAAAATAAAGTTATTTCTTTTGCTAACACTTATATATGTTCTACTTCTAATAACAATACTTGTATGCATAATGATGTGTTGAATCATGTTAAGGATCGCATATCATCTTTAGATTCAATCCTTAAAACATGTATTGTTAATAATAAAAAAACTTATGGACTTGTGTGCAAAGTCCCGTGTTAACACTTCCAAATCAAACACTCAATATGCACATATGTATAGTAAAATTTACAAATACTCTATTTGCGGCCGAAAAGGCCACCTTGCTAAATTTTGCTATGATGCACGTAAACCCATAAAATCTAATGTTCCTTGTGCATCCCATCAAGCTTCATCATCATGTACAATTTACACATTCACATGCTCATACTCACCAAGTTAATCATAAGCATGCTAATGTGTATCAATGTAATTATTATGATAGATTTGGTCATTTGGCCAAATATTGTTTTAATTTAAAAAGAATTTCTCATTTGTAAAATAAATTTAAAAGACTACTTATGTTTTCAAATAATTCCCGTGCACTACCACAAGGTCTACAAAAACAAATGAGCCTCTTTCATTGCACTTATTGTAATTGGAAAGGTCGTTTACGTGCATATTGTTATGACCATGTTCGTGCACCAAATACGCCCAAAAGGGATCATAACCCTAGGGCTTTGAGCTTTAATGATAGGGGTCATATCCCTAGACTTTTCGATACTAAGAGTAATTGGGTACCAAAACATGTTTAATCTTTAAGAATAATTTTTTAGCTTTTTAGTTTTTCATGTTCTTAAAAGATGATTTTTATTTGAGATTTTTGCAAACAATGTTTAAAATGTTTAAAAAGAATGTATTTTAAAATGTATATTTACTTTGTTGAAAAATTAAAAATATTTTTTGGATTTTCAAAACCATAGTTCATGATTCTTAAATGTTTTGTAGTCTTGGTTTGAACTATGTAGTTTTTGATTTATTTTGGTGGGAGAAATGTGTTTGTGCTTATGAGATCATTATAAAACACTTTTATGATGATATTTATATGTTTGTGCTTATGGATCATCTATTTGTGCTTTATAATGTATTCTTTATGTGGTTTGATCAAGTTTTACAAAAAAATTGCTTTATTGATCAAACATCATTTTTTATATATACTTTGTTTCGAGTTTTGATGAGAGGTTTGTGTTTAAGTAACCCCACAGGTTTATTGAGTGTTTATTTCCTAAATCATGTTTACCGGGTGCTAAAAGGTTTATATGGGTTGTTACAAGCTCAAGAGCTTGATATGGTTGCCTCTCTTGCCCTTTTGTTCGAAAATTGATATTGGTTTGTTTTTATGGGATTTCACTTGATTTATGATTTCATATGAGTGATTTGTTTTCCATTTGGACCTTTATGATTGTCATGGTTTTTATGATTCTCATTTTTGTTTTCATTTGAAAAAAATTGTATTCATGATTCTCATGTTTTCATTCTTTTGATTTCATAAATCCATTTATAGATGGTTTTTATATTTATGTTTGGAGACACACTTTTTTATATTGATATATCTATATGTGTTCTCATTGTCTTTTTGTATGTGAGTTATACTTAGCATGTTTTTGTAGGCTGTCTAAAAATCACTACAGATAGCTGATCCCCATCAAATTCCGATGATAGAAGTTACAATTCGACGGCTTCTAGAAGACTATAATTTGAAGACTTTCATGTAGATCGATGAAGGTAACAATCTAACGACCTTCACAATAATTGATTAAAGCTCTAATCAACAGCCTTCACAATTAACATCGGGAGTTACAATTTGATGACTCTCACGTATCAAAGAGCTAAAGCAAAGATTACAAAATGACGATCTTTGCAACTCTTTGACAAAAAGAGACTACAAATCGACGGTCTCTTTAAATCAAGACGCAGAATTCCTCCCCGCGTACCAGCATCAAGACGCATCGCGTTCACAGCAACTGACGCAGTGCAAACGCAACTCAAGCTCGGCCACTAACGCAACGCAAACGCAGCTCTAAACGCTGCAAATGTAGCTTAGATCCAGCTGCCAACGCAGCTCATGTTCGGACGCAAACGCAGCCTCCGAAAGCTACCAACGCAGCTTCCATCAGCTGCAAATGCAGCTTCCAAATCGCTACAAACGTAGCTTCTAATTGCTACAAATGAGCTTCCAGACGCTGTGTCCCAGCCTCCAGACGCTGTGTCCCAGCCTCCAGACGCTACGTCCGAGCTTCCAGATGCTGCGTTCAAGCTTCCAGACATTGCGTTTGAACGCAGAATTCATGCCAGAATGCGGATTTTGCGTTTGACTCGTTCAAACACGAGCTGAACGGTTTTAAAACCATTTCCCATGATCTGAGGGATCACAACTCCACTCAAGAATGATTTAAGGGGTGGTTACATCCCATTAGCCTCACTTAGGAGCGAATTAAGGGGGCGGTTACACCCCTTAATCCCCTATAAATAACTAAGAAATCAGCTTAGTTCGGATCTTTTTCTCCTTGGCAGCAAAGAAGAGATCCTAGGCTAGAGTTTATCTTCGTGCTTGGCTTGTCTAACCAATTACGGTTAAGATCAAACTGAGGGGATCACAACTCCACTCAGGAGTGATTTAAGGGGCGGTTACATCGCATTAGCCCCACTTAGGAGCGAATTAAGGGGGCGGTTACACCCCTTAATCCCCTATAAATAACTAAGAAATCAGCTTAGTTCGGATCTTTTTCTCCTTGGCAGCAAAGAAGAGATCCTAGGCTAGAGTTTATCTTCGTGCTTGGCTTGTCTAACCAATTACGGTTAAGATCAATCAACTTTTTTACAAGAGTCTAAACTCGCTCTAAGTTATTAATTCGTTCAGAGTTTCAAACTTGCCACGCAAGTCCTCTACAACGTCAAATCGTGAGGAGAAGATCACGTTCCAGTGAATCATGACGTTCAGATCATCAACGGAGAGCAAACTCGACGCGAGCATTCGAGGGAGTCACTTCATCACCACCGTGAAGAACCCAGAATTAAACAAAGGGGAGAATCCAGATCATTCTCCTCTCTTTTGTAATCGGAAATCCAAATTATAATTGAGATTGAGAGAATACAAATCTAATATATTTTTTTATTTCTTTTTACTACAAATTTTCCACCAAACAGTTTTCATCTATGCTTGCTCACATGTTTACCTTAGTATTCATTTCATATATTCTTTAAGGTATTTTGATAGGGGGAGCTCATATCCTTATTTTGTGTTATACTCACCCGCATGCTTATATGTAGGGGGAGCTTTTGCTCTCTTCATTCTTTTATTTTTTCCCATTTTTGATGTTCCCAAAGGGGGAGAAACAAGTGGATTGTGAGTATTTCTTTATGTTAGTTTTATGCATGAGTATTACTGTTCGCGGGGAAAGTTGGTGTTTTCTTCATTATCGATTCCATTGCACTCAGTTAACAACTTTATGCATTACAAAGAGATCCGGTCTTTTTATAAGATCCGGCTTACAATGAAAATCAAAATAAAACAAAGAAATCAAAATTACAACTTCTCTCTTTTATGTCGAACAAATCACAAGATCCTGTTTTGCGGTCTCTTGCTTCTGTGGGTTGTTTGCCTGCGCCGGGGTTGCTTACCGTGGACCACCGCGTGATCTGGATCCAAGCAGATCTACGACGTATTACGGGTATTATCCCACCAAGGAGATAATAGCCGGGAGGGATCGTTTCACCAAGGAAACGACCGCTCGAATCTCGGGATCTAAGAGCCAAGCTTAGATCCGGAGTGTAACGACGTAGATCTGAGGATTAAACTCTCTCGAACTCCTGCCTTTTTCGGTGCTGGTGCTCGCTAAGAATCAAATCCGGGTCTCTAAGTCTTCAAGCCTTCAGATCTCCGAGTTGAGGTGACAATCCGGCAGAGTTTCGGCTCTCTCCAAAGTTTCAGAAGAAGTCCTCCAAATGAACGAGTACCAGGCCTATTTATAGGCTCTCAGAACTGTGTGTTTGCACAGTTCTGAGCCTAGCCACCCCTAGGTGGCTCGGCCATAGCCGAGCCACCCAGGGGTGGCTCGGCCTTGGCCGAGCCACCTCAGGGTGGCTCGGCCTTGGCCGAGCCACC
>NC_033797.1:132002170-132006835 GCF_001876935.1 Asparagus officinalis
CTTGGCCGAGCCACCTCAGGGTGGCTCGGCCTTGGCCGAGCCACCTTAGGGTGGTTCGGTTCGGGCCGAGTTCCCCCAGGTGCGCTGGTTTTGTCGTTTTCCGGTGTTTCCGGTTGTTTTGTCCGTTTTGTTGACTTGATTCCGGATTTGGCAGTAAACTCAGTCGGTGTTTGAGTTCAAATCCATTTTGTTGGAAGACCCGTCGACTCCCCGAACCACTCACGTTGTTCACATGCAGTTCGTTAGCTTTGTAGCCTCTTTAGTTCGTTTCGTTGCTTGAACGTTCGTCGATTTGTCGAATCATCGCGCCGAGCTGTGTCAAGGGACCTATAAGCAGTTTTATACGCCTACAATTACAATTTGAATATTCATTCGATATCATGCATATTATTTATCTCTTTGTGTAGATTGTTTGTCATCATCAAAAAGGGGGAGATTGTTGTTTGCGGGTGAGAGTTGATTTCATTATTTGGGAACTCATTACAATTATTTATCGACTTACAACAAGTTCAAAGAGTGAGCCTTTTTATAAGACTTCTCTTACACAAATAAAATAAAAAAGGTTACAACTCTCTCTTAAAATAAACACAACGGACATTTATTACCCGCTGTTTCGCGTGGGATCTTTGCCTGTGTCGGGGACGCGTTAGTTCGTGGACCATCGCGGATTAGATCCGATTGACAGATTAATGATCAAAGCTCTTACTTCACAAAGGAAGTAATTGCAGAAGTGATAATCTCGACCAAGCGAGATTACGACTCTTCTCGAGATCAAAACCAAGTTTGATCTGGAGGGAATGTGAAACGGGCCTCAGATCTCTCGAAAAGCTTCCTATTTATACTGAAGTTCGCCAAGATCTGCTAGCCCTCCACTGAAATTCATGCTCCACTCTTCAATTTGATAGCACCTCGCTCTCTGATTTCAGATCCCTATAAATGAATGCCATATGCTTGTATTTATAGGCTTCGGTTGTAGCGTTTTAGGATAGGAATTGATGATTTGACCTCATCCGTAGTTAATAACCACTTAACCATGTTTAGGGATAGCTTCAAAGTAGTTGGGAGGCTCTAAAATGATCAAATCCCACGAAAATCCGTCAAAAACGCGTTTTCGACTCAAAACTGCACGAGCCACCATTTGGTGGCTCGGCCTGGTGCGAGCCACCAAATGGTGGCTCGGCCATTTTGGTGTGACTAGGCCGCCAAGGGCTGTTTCGATTTTTCGGGTTTTGACTTGTTTCATCGTTACACGTATTAAGTCGTTTTGTTGATTTGTACGCTTCACCGATTCACTTTATGCGTTTCGTTAACTTGGAGGCGGTTGACGATTGTGTTGGCCATTTGGAGCTAGTCGGTGAGTGTGTTGGTCACTTGAAGCTGGCCGGTGAGCGCACGGGCCACTTGGTGGTGGCTTGTTCCTACATCATCAACGGTTTGCCGATTCGTTTCATGTGCTTGTCGATGTCAGATAATCCTCCTTGATTAGAATGATGTCATTCATCATCTTTTCTCCGTCTCGAGCTGTATTCAGGGACCTATATGCAATTTTTAATGCCTACAATTGTTAGCCTTGTTAGGTCTCATGTTTATGAGCATACTCCCTAATCTTGTTTTGATGATTACAAACAATGCCTAACAATGTTTGTGTTTATAATTGATTGTTAGGTAATCTACATAAATATCAAAGTATGAGGATGGATGGACTAGATCTTTCATGATCATATCCTTTGGAGGATGAAAGGAATATCGGTATGAAGCCAATGCAATTCAAAGTCAAATACAAGATCAAGCTTCATCCGCAACCAAGTTGAGCTACATCGAAGATCAAGAGCTTGGGTATAGTTTTTATAGTTTAGGGTTTATACTTGTGTGTTAATACTCAAAACTCAATCTTATACACACATACACGTTTTGATTTCATAGCTTTCAAGTTTAAATATGAAACAAATATACTTATCTGTATACATACATACATGTTTCATATTTATTATTTTTTGTTTTGGTAAATAATGTGGTTAGCTATGTAAATATGAAACAAATAAATAAAATTGGAAAATACATAATTGTTTCATATTTATACGTGCTTAAGATGATTTCATCAATCAACAAGTTTAAATTCAATGAAATCATGTTTATTGCATAATATATACATCTTTGAGTAAATACTGTGTTATTGGTTTATGGACTTGATAATAATAGTTTATATTTTTTTTCCTAAGTCTATAAAGCCATACAAAAGTTTCCAAAAGTTTGTTTAAGTCAAAATGTCAAAAATATGTGTTGTTTAGTTTTCATGTTTTGGACTATTTTGCAAAATATTGAGTTTTCACAATTAGGAAGTGCAATTTCAAAATTTCTTTTTATAACATGTTCATTATCATGTTTACAATTATTTTCCAAAGTTTCATAATTTTTGGATTTTATTTGCTATTTTTTAAAGCCTCTTGAAAATTAGATTTATTATTCAAAACAGGCTAATATTGTGTTATCAGTAGACAGATGCAAGGGATCAGTCGACTGAAGAAATCGTTTGAAAAGTACAAAAGTTTCTATTTTTACGACTGATAAACTATTAGTCGACTGATGAGGTCATCAGTCGACTGATGAGATCTTCAGTCGACCGATGAGCTGTGAGCTTCCTATAACGGTGAGCTCATCAGTCATCTGATACTGTTCATAAGTCGACATACGGCCTCTAACGGCTAGTTTTTCCAGATTTTTAGGTTTCTATTTTTTTTTGTCCTTTCCCTTGGTTTTGGGGCTTGTTTTATGATCCTATATATTGTAGGCGTCTAAAATGCCTATAGGTTACCGCACACAGCTCGAGATGAAGAGAAGACAATGAACATCATCATCCGAGTCAAGAAGGATTATCCGAGTGGCCCGCACGCTTGTCGACCAGCTCCAAGTGGTCGACACGCTTGTCGGTCAGTTCCAAGTGGCCGCCGCGCTTGTCAGTCAGCTCCAAGTGTCGTAAAAAGCTAACAAGCACATGAAACAAATTAGGAAAGCGTACAAGTCAACAAGACGACCAAATTCACAAAACAATAGAAAGTACAAGTTCGAGAAAGTCGGGAAACACCGAAATGCTCAAAAAAATCTCGGAACTCGTGTGGCACACGGGTCACCCAAGGGTGACCCATGATCATGCGGGTCACCGCTTGGTGACCCGCATATGCACGGGTCACCGTGGTCTGTCCCACGCATGCGCTGGTCACCGTGGTCTGTCCCTTGTCCAGAACTGTCCAAAACGTATTTTAGGCTATTTCGATCGGTTTCTTCAGTTCTAGAACCTCTCTAACTGCTTAGATATCATATCTAAACGTGGATAGGTCGTTATTGACTGAAGATAAGGCCTAATCTCTCATTCCATCCAAATAACCGCATCTGAGGCTCTATAAATACAAGCCTAGGGACCCCATTCTCAAGGGGCGAATTATTATCAAGACGAGGAGGTGTTGCCGAGTTGGAGAGCAAGGGAGCATGAATTTCAGAGGAGCCTAGCTGATCTCGGCGAAGTTCTTCAGCATAAAGAGGGAGAGTTCAAGAGATTTAAAGCTCCGTCCCCCCTTTCCTTGAGATTAGGCTTGGTCTTAATCTTGAGAATAGTACTGATTTCGCTTGGTCGATATCAATACTTTAACGAATACTTCCTTGGTAAAGTAGGAGCTCTGATTAATCATTCTGTCAACCAGATCCGATCCGTAGGTGGTCCACGGATATCAACATCCCCGGCACAAGCAAAGATCCCACGTAAACAGAGACTAATAAATAGGATCTGTGTATTTTTTGAAAGAGAGTGTAATCGGTTATTTCTATTGTGTAAAAGTTTTATAAAAAGACTAACTTTTTGTTGAGTTTATTGTAATGCCTGAAGTTGTAATAGATTCAATCATAATGAAGAAAATAATTTCTGGCCCAAACATGCTGGCAACCACGGTAGGAGCCAACAGCCTTTCTTTGAAAGCTGATATGTCGCAACCTCGGATCCGGATCCCGGTTGACGTAGAGGTCGAGTACGAGTTCGACCAGGCCAAGGTCGAGGAGTATTTGTCATCATCCTCCTCCAGATCCTCCACACCATGCAAGCGTAGGAAGATTAACGCCCCCGTTGTTGCTGTAACTTCATTACGCAACGCCCCTCCGGCGTCTAATAAAGCCGGTTCTGCAAATCTGAACTTCTTCTCAATCAAGGAGTTGAGAACTGAAGGTGCGCCAACCCTATCAAAGAGGACACGCCAAAGGCAATGCCAACGCCTCGTACGCCAATTCACCAAGGCTTTGGAGCCTTTTGACGGGATCTGCAACGATGCAGATCTGAAACTCAGAAGGTGCCAAGTGTTCCAGTAGCGAGCAAACGCCCCCTCCTCCAAATCATCAACAAGTGAATGGATCCAAGTCAAAAGGACACATTCAACTCTTGAGGAACGCATCCAGAAATGCCTCACACTGCTTACGCACATACGAATTCTTGCGCCAAAAGCACAAAAGATGCAGAAGAAGGACATAACTAAAAAACAACCAAGACTGCATCAAACTTGGAGGCCAAAGTCCGAAACGATGGCCAAAAAGACCGCAAAGCGCGGGTCACACCAAGGTGACCCAGACAGCAACGGGTCACTCAGAGGTGACCCGACCACCAGCGGGTCACCCCGAGGTGACCCG
>NC_033797.1:132006845-132012790 GCF_001876935.1 Asparagus officinalis
AAGGTGACCCGGATGGTGGTGGGTCACCCCAAGGTAACTCGTGCCTAGGCCGAGCCAGGAGGTGTCCTGCGCCTATTTTTCCGACTCTGGTGAATTTCGCTCCTGTACGACTGATCGGTGAAGTCCCACGTCAACACGAACTTGTCCCGATTCAAAATGACGATGGCGGAACGCCTAGATCCTTTGCACGAGGATCAAAGTAGAGTTCCAATCAATGAATGCTTAGGCACGGTGAATGAACGCCGAGCAACTCATCAAGCTGGGGGGTCTCACTTAACCAGTCTGAGCCTTCTCGTAATGGGAAAACCCCTATAACCGACCACCTCGAACTGTGTGTCCAAGTCCAAGAGCTCGTTGAGGTCCTGCGCTCACGAAGGTGTAGCTCAAAATATGCGACTCTTGAGAGCGCTAACAAGAAGTCGAATCCCTAGAAGGAAATGTTTTCGTCTGACGACAACGATGTTATGCCTGGGAAGTCATGCCAACACACGATAGGTTGCTCCGGTAATTATGCCAATTAGTTATACTATCGGGCTGAGGGTACGAACAGATCTCGAAAGAGAGATACCCGGGAGACAGACTCTCATTGTTCGTGTGCCAAACTTATCAAGACAGTATTATCAGTGTGTAACTGCCCCAGGACTGCTCCACAGAGGGTCTCGGTATTTGAAAGGATCTACACTGTAGCATCAAAGCCCAAATCAAGGTGTTTCCATAAACGAAGATCGGTCGTTCGAGATGATGAACTCCCAGAAGTTTCCATCAACATGGTCAATAAGGGAAAGTTTTCGATTGTTTCAAGTGGTTCTAGCCTCGACTTTTCTCCAGGAAGAAGAGTCAATTCGAGAATAGCCTAACTAATGTCTCGACTCTAGCTAAAAGCCGTCGAACCTAAATAATCCGTAGTCATAATTAACATGGCTGATAAGGAAAAGTCGACTCGACCTTCTAGTTCAGACCCCCTCATATTGTATCGTCTAACTCAACTACACGTAGGGACTATTAGACATAGGGACTATCTGAGGATGAATAGAGGATTATCCTCAGATGATGAAGCATCAGATACCAACTTTGCAGTCGCTTCAAACACTACCATATCCATTCTCGAACAAGCTTGGGAAGTGTTCATGATTAACACCAAGCAAATGACCAAAATCATCGAGGATGCTTTGGCTAAGCAAAAGAGAGAACTTCAAGTTCGAATTAGAAATGGCCATGATGTGGATGAAGGAAGAGCATGACCAACAGATTCGGGCTCTGTCCAATCAACTTGGTTGGCCATGATGTGGATGAAGGAAGAGCATGACCAACAGATTCGGGCTCTGTCCAATCAACTTGGTGAATCCAGCCGTCGCAGAAGGAAGAGCATGACCAACAGATTCGGGCTCTGTCCAATCAACTTGGTGAATCCAGCCGTCGCAACATTACTAACCAATAGGTAGCGATTCAAATGTGAATGAACATCTCAATGCTGATAACCCTCCTGTTGACCAGAACACTAGGGGTGGCCCTACTGAAGGCAACGACGTTGGGGGTGTTCCACCGAAGATGACAATGCTGGGGGTGGCCGTATTATTCCTCTTAGAAATCATCCAAAGCATGATACAGACGAGGATGAAAAGATGAAAGACTCGAGAGCAAAATCAATGCTATGATGTCTGTTCAAGAGGTGAAGAAGACCGATATTCTATGTCCTTACCCGAGAGAGTGGGAGTCGATCCCGTACCCAGTAAAGTTTAACCTGATCAACTTCACGCCGTTCGACGGGAAGGGCTCGCCCACTCAACATATGATCTACTTCAAGTCCAACTTGGGTATGATTTCTGGCAGTAAAGTCTTGATGGTTTGGTCATTCGTGGGCACCCTTCACGGGGCTACCTTTGATTGGTACCGTTGTCTCAAGCCTGAAAGCATCAACTGCTGGGACGACATGGAGAGCTCATTCCTCAGCAATTTCTTTGATGATGTTGCCGAGATATCAATCAGAACTCTCTTCGAGGAGAAATATAAAGATGAAGAGACGGTTGACAACTTCGTCAAGCGCTTCTAGAATAAGGTGATGAATTTCCGAGATCCAGTCACAAAGGACTTCATCCTCTAAACCTTTCATAACAACCTGTCCATTGATATATTGGAAGTTTTGGGAGTAGCATCATCCAAGACTTCGAAAGAGTTGAAGGTGCACGGAGAGCAGACCGAATGCTTCCTCAGAAGGAAGAAAGCCGAGAGGAGCCAACCGGCGGCCAACCCTCCGAAATCAAATTTTGATTCCCGTGATAAGGGGAAGGCACCTGCACCAGCTGTTAATGTTAATCAGACGTCACAGCAGCAACCCTGGAGACAGCAAAAGACTTCGGATTCGAGACTCTAAAAAGAATACTCCTTCAAGGACAAAGACATCCCGGCCATTTTTTGAGTCCCTTCTTGAAAATAACAAGATCAAGCTGTCACCTATCACAAATAAAGAGGAAGCTAATAATACTTCAGATCCAAAGTATTGTGCGTACCACAAGAGGATCCTTCATTCCACCAATGCTTGCTTTGCTCTCAAAAATAGCATCCAAGTCTTGGTTGAAGCCGACGTCATAACGCTGGAATAAGCCAAATGAGAACATCTCACTCTGAAAAGTATATGAGTATAAACTGCTCCTTCTCAGACTCCGACAAGTATAAGAGTATAAACTGCTTCTCACTATCCTCCAACAGGTGCATGAGGTTAAACTACTCCATGCATACTCCAATAGGTATACGAGTTTAAATTGTTTCCTATCTTTGACGGGAAGTTCATGGAGAGTATTACACATAATATTCTTAGGTATAACCCGATCATGCAACTGAGTACAATGATAGATCCAGTTTTGCAAAGAAAGATGGGAGTGGATGATTCATATAACGAGAAGTTCCCGAAAGAATGCTATATGGTATATTCTTAGGGATAACCCGGTCACTCCAAAAAGTATATGAGTATAAACTGCTTATTCCCACACTCCGACAAGCATAAGAGTATAAACCGCTTCTCACTATCCTCTAACAGGTGCATGAGGTTAAACTGCTCTCTCATACTCTAATAGGTATACGAGTTTAAACTGTTTTCTACCTTTGACGGGAAGTTTGTGGAGAGTATTACACATAATATTCTTAAGGATAACCCAATCATGTAACTGAGTACAATGATAGACCCAGTTTCATAAAAAAGCTGGGAGTGGATAATTCATGTAACAGAAAGTTCCCGAAAGAATGCTATATGGTATATTCTTAGGGATAACCCAATAACTAAAAAAAGGGGGCATGAATAAAAAAATTCCCGCTTGGACTCTGAATGCTTCCAAGAGTGAAACACATCCAATCGTCGGGATCAATTTCACCAACTTCCAAGCACACTTTTGCTGAGACGAGATTTGATTACTTTGTTGGATCAATCTTCCCTCACAAAAAAAACTCCACTGGTGTTTGACGATTCACGATCTTCCACCACAAAATCTCTCATTGATCAAATTAATTGATGGTGGGTCCACTAAAATTCTTTCTGGTTTAATCCCCTCAAAATCTCGTTGTGTCTGTGTACTCAACACTCCCATTGTTAGAGTCTAGATATAATGTTAGGAATTTTAGTCTGCTAATATTTGATAATTGTCAAACCCCTTCATGTTAAGTCTTTATCACTTGATACCAAGAACCCCTACTGAGTGATTTGTACAAGTCAACACTCCCACTAGATTTGTATTCTCATTCTCACTTGGTCAAACCTTCCTACAGTTACGGCCACAACTAGAATCTCCTCTCGATTCTTTCCATGAACGAGAGGTCTATTTTCAAATCGAGTGATCAAACATTTCTACAGTTAGGATCGTCTCAAACCTTCCACTTGGTCAAACATTCCTACAGTCAGGGCTAAAATTGGAGTTCCTCTCTTGATAAACGAGAAATCCACCTTCAGATTGGGTAGTCAAACCTTCCAACAGTTAGGGTTATTTGAATTTTTGATCCTTGAAGTGGGGATCCCATTTTGAGTTTCTTTTACAACTGGAGATAGAATATAAAATTCTTCCTCTCCAGTATCGGGTCCATCTTTTCCCCAAGAGAAGACACCATTTTTTCATAATTCTCAAAATACGTGCTTCACAAGCATGGGGAATTTTATCCCGGATCCTAAGTAAGAATAAGTCGGCGCCTAACACGCGTTGCCGATTTAGTCTTTCACCGATTGAAAAAGACACAAGAATCCAAGTCTGGGGAATTTTATCCCGATGCCTAAGTAGGGATAAGTCAATACTTAACACGCGTTACCGGTTAGTCTTTGACCGTAAAAAGGATAAAAGCCCACATATTCGACATTATGGCAGGTTGTTATTAATAACACCATAATACGTGTCTTACACACGTGGGGAATTTTATCCTGAATCCTAAGTAGGGATAAGTCAGCGCCTAACACGTGTTGTCGGTTAGTCTTTGACCGTAAAAAAGACAAAAGTCCTAAGTAGGGATAAGTCAGCGCCTAACACGTGTTGTCGGTTAGTCTTTGACCGTAAAAAAGACAAAAGTCCACATATTCGATATTGTAACATGTTGTTATTAATAACACCATAATTTGTGTCTTACATGCGTGGGGAATTTTATCATGGATCCTAACTAGGGATAAGTCGGCGCCTAACACGCGTTGCCGGTTTAGTCTTTCACCGATTGAAAAAGACACTAGAATCCAAGTCTGTGGACTTTTATCCCAAATCCTAAGAAGGGATAAGTCAGTGCCTAACACGCGTTGCTGAGTAGTCTATTCCCATAAAAAAGATGAAGTCTACGTATTCAATATCATAATACTAAAAGAGTTAACTCTTTTAGCACAACGTTACATGCAGAACAGACTTAAACAATTTGCATGCTAGCCCGACTCAAACGGTAGTTGTCAAAGGCTCATCAAACCCGTTGATAACTGAGGGTTTGCCAAAAATCTTATAAGTGTGAGAGTCATTGATGCACCAGCTCCATTAGTTGGTCTCGTGACTTGAGAATCCAACAACTTCAGGATAAGATCCATACATGCAGATGAATCGGCTTTAACAGTTGGTCCTGCAGCCCTAACATTTAGGACCACCACACTCCAATACATTAAGAGCTTAAACTGTATAGACTCCAGTAAACGTACGAGTATAAACTATGTTAACTCCGATCAACGCGTTATAGTAAAGGTCGATGTCAGTCAACGCATCGATAATTTCGCCAAAATAAAGGTAAGGAAAAATTCTGGACTAAAGAATGATTCCAGGGAGTTCAATTGTGATCCAGATATGAATTCCCGATGAAGACGATCAGTTCATCGTCAATTCAATGACACGAGCTAAGTTCAAAAACTTACGCATCAACTTCAGTTCAAGATTTCGACAATGATCAGACGATAAACACAGCGTCGGAAGAACTTCATCTATTCGACAAAATACTGAGTAGATTGAAGACTAAAGAGTTAAGAATTGAAGTCATTCATAGGTCCTTCTACGCGATCTCCTCAACGAAATACTGAAGAGGTTAAAGACAGGGCTTATCTTATCCAAAGCATTCCAGACCCTTCTATAAAAGAATGAGTATAAAATACTTTGGAGGGGGTATTTATAAGCGTCTAAAAAATATCTATAGGTTACCACACGTAGCTCAAGATAAAGAGAAGACAATGAACGTTATCATCCGAGTCAAGAAGGATTATCCGAGTGGCCCGCACGCTTGTCGGCCAGCTCCAAGTGGTTGTGCGCTTGTCGACCAGCTTCAAGTGACTATCACGCTTGTCGGTCAGTTCCAAGTAGCCGTCACACTTGAAATGAAGCAAGTTAGCAAAGCGTACAAGTTAATAAGATGACCAAATACGCAAAACGGTAGAAAGTACAAGTCTGGGAAAGTCAAGAAACACTGAAAAGCTCAAAAAAAAGCTCGGAACTCGTGTGGCACACGGGTCACCT
>NC_033797.1:132012800-132014702 GCF_001876935.1 Asparagus officinalis
TTGGTGACCCGCGGCCGAGCGGGTCACCGCTTGGTGACCCGTAGCCGAGTAGGTCACCACTTAGTGACCCGCACACGCGCGGGTCACCGTGGTCTGTCCCGCGCCCAGAACTACCCATAATGTCCAAAACATGTTTTAGGCTGATTCAATCGGTTTCTTTAGTTCCAGAATCTCTCTAACTGCTTAGATATCATATCTAAACATTGGTAGGTCGTTATTGACTGAAGATAAGGCCAAATCTCTCATTACATCCAAATAACCATATCCAAGGCTCTATAAATACAAGCTTAGGGCCCCCATTCACAAGGGGCGAGTTATTATTAGGACGAGGAGGTGCTGCCGAGTTGGAGAGTAAGGGAGCACGAATTTCAGAGGAGGCTAGCTGATCTCGGCGATGTTCTTCAGCATAAAGAGGGAGAGTTCAAGAGATCTGAAGCCCCGTCCCCCCTTTCCTTGAGATTAGGCTTGGTCTTAATCTCGAGAAGAGTACTGATTTTGCTTGGTCAATATCAGTACTTCAGCGAATACTTTCTTGGTGAAGTGGGAGCTCTGATTAATCATTCTGTCAACAGGATCCGATCCGTAGGCGGTCTACGGATATCAACGTCCCCGACACAGGCAAAGATCCCACGCAAACAGAGACTAATAAATAGGATTTGTGTGTTGTTTAAAAAGATTATAATCAGTTATTTCCATTGTGTAAAAGTCTTATAAAAAGACTAACTTTTTTGAGTTTATTGTAACGCCTGAAGTTGTAATAGATTCAATCGCGATGAAGAAAATAATTTCTGACCCAAACATATATACCTCATACCCTCTAACTTCTGAGAGAAATTAAGAAAGTTTTAAAACAAAGTTTAAGGGTGTTTAAGTTTGTTTTAAGTTTGTTTTACAAAAGTTTATGTGAAGTGATTTTCACAAGAGCAAGAGGAGATCATCAATTTGTGTTTGGGCTTCCATTTCATCTCTCTCTCTCTCTCCTTTCTTCTCTCTCTCTCTCTCTCTCTCTCTCTCTCTCTCTCTCTCTCTCTCTCTCTCTCATTCTCTTGTCTTCATTGGAGAAGTTTTCTAAACTCAATCTCTAGCAATTTATATGTTTGATTGTCATCTTCATAAGGTAGATTTTTATATTGAGTTTAATTTGATTTTATTTATACTCTTTGTTCACACACAACCTATTGAGCTTATTGTATTTTTATACATAGTATAATTAGGGTTGTGAGATTTTGTGACTTAGAGTGTGAGCTTACATTGTGTTTTCATCTAGTGTAGAGAACAAATTATTTGTATTTGAGCTTTCATTTGTGAGATCACATTGTATGACACAAATACACCAAGAGGAGTGTAGAAGTGAGAGACGTGGTCGGTTCCAAGAGGAGTGGGGTCGATAGTAAAGCCTAGTGAGAGGTCGCAATTCGGTTCCAAGAGGAGTAGGGTCGATAGTAAAGCCTAGTGAGAGTTCGCAATTCCAAACACTTAAGAAAGATGATATGTGAGAGGCCAACACTCGAGGTGGTATTTGTGTAGTTACAAGTGTGAGTTGTAAAAGTTTTCGGTGAGCTAGAAACCGATATTATGAGGTGTAAACATTTTTGGGTGAACGTCAAAAACCCAATAGTGTAGTGGATTCTCTCAGGGAGTGGGGAGCGGAGACGTAGGTTGTGGGGACCGAACTTCGTGATTATTTCCTTGTGTTTGCGTTTGTCTTGGCGTATTTCTTTTGTTCTTTGTTTCATTCTATATTGCCATTGTTGCATGTTTATTTCACCCTTGTTTATATTATATATCCTTACATATAACTTGTTGAATATCATACTTACTAGGATATTTGTTAATTAGTTTTAAATTAGCATTAAATCAGATTAGATTAGCATTAACCCTATTCACGCCCCCCCCCCCCCC
>NC_033797.1:132014712-132061327 GCF_001876935.1 Asparagus officinalis
CCCCCCCCCCCCCCTCTCTAGGGTGCTTTCATTACATAATTATAGAAACTAGAAATTTAAGAGTTACATGTAGAAATTGAAGAGTTACAACTTACATTGACTAAAGTGGAGTTATTATCAGTGACTAATTTGAATTTTGATTATAGTGAGAGGATGATGATTTCTTCGGGACTGAAGTTCGATATGCTGCTATTCAACGGTAAGATAAATTTTGCAGTATGATAGTACACAGTTCAAGATATTCTTATGTAATATGGTATTGATCAAGCTTTAGAGGAGAAGAAACCTAAAGGATTGAAAGATGTTGAATGGTGTTTCATGCAAAAGAGGGCACTTAGCACAATTCAATTAGCACTCGTCCTTGAGATCAAGTACAATGTTATGCAGGAGATCACACCGAGAGGGCTATGGGAAAGGCTCGAGAGGATTTATACATCAAAGTTGATGACCAACTGATTGTGTTTGAAGATAGAGCTTTATTTGTTGAAGATGGAAGAAGGTACTGCAATTCAAGACCACTTTAATGCTTTTAATCAGTTAGTTTGACAACTTATGAATATTGATGAGGAGATTAAAGAAGAAGAGCATGCGCTACTTCTATTGTCTTCCTTGTCAAAGTTGTACAATCTGTTAGTTCAGACGATAATTACGGGGAAACAGACTTTAAAGTTTGACGATGTGACAGCACTCCTACGTGAGAATGAAAGAATGATGGGAAAAGAGAGCACATCTAATGACAGTGAGAGTGCACTAGTTTTCGAAGGTTCTAATCGAGGGAGGAGTAAGGGGAGATGTGACTGTTATCGAGGAAGGTCCAAATCTCGGGCCCGAGACGACAGCGAAAGGGAGTACTATTATTGTAGAGAGAAGGGCCACATTCAGTTCATATGTTTCCAGATGCGAGATGATTTAAAGAGTATTACACAAATGAATCTTCAAGAAAATGGGAAGAAGGAGGACACTTAGATAGTTATGTGTGATGAAGATGTAATGTTATTGATGGAGGATACGTATACTGATGCGAGTAACACTTGAGTGGTAGATTCTGTAGCCTCGATGCACGTTTGCAACAACATAAATAATTTTGACACATTGAAGATGGATAAAGAATTTAGCAACGTGATCATTAGAAATAATGAGAAGATGAAGGTTGAAGGTGTTGGGAGTGTTCGCCTCAAGATTCATATTGGGAAGGTCAGGATTCATTGTCATGTGAGATATGTGTCATCATGTGGTGCTAATTTAATTTCGTTAGGTGAGATAGCATCATGTGGGTACAAGTATGTGGGTGAAAGAGAGTGGTGCAAAGTATATAGAGATGGTGATTTAATTTTGCCAAGGAGGAAGAATAGCAATCATATTTGCTATTTAGAAGGACCATCTGTTAATGGTGTAGATGACTCTTCTTAGATTTTTGTTCACAAGAAGAAGAGAGTGAGTTTTTTTAAGCCGTTGAGAAATTTGGAGATTTTTCGTCGAGAGGGGATATGTTGGGTACCAACTCAAACTCTAAGTTGAATGCAGATATGAAGACTAGGCTCAGTCCTAGTAGTTTTCTTAGAGGCCAAGTTAACTTGGTGGGTAAATCACGGGTATCTTTAAATAAGGAGTCATGTTGTAGGATTTTAGAGTAGAGAGAGGAAGAGGACAATATTCTTGTAATCAGGGTATAATAGAGTGTGTAACTGGGGGCTCAAGGGTATTGTGTGTGTGTGTGTGTGTGTGTGTGTGTGTGAGAGAGAGAGAGAGAGAGAGAGAGATTGGCAATCTTTGTCTATGCAAAAGATTATAATTTGGAGGTGATAGTGGATTGTTTTCGATCCCGTGGTTTTTTTCTGTTGAGGGTTTTCCACATTAAATCTTGTGTGATTCAATTCGCTGCATTTCATGGTTTTTGGGATTTTTGTGATATCTAAAAATCCCGACATCCTTGAGTGCTCCCTTCGATCTTTTTTAGCCCTATTGTTTTATGATTCTCGAGTGTTGGAAAGGGAGCATGCAATGGCTTCATGAAACAATCTCCACCAAAAAGTTCATTTGCAGCGATGTAGATCTTTGTTATGTTTTCAAATTCCACAGAGCGTAAGATGAGACTGACCTGTAACAAGAGAACAATGTAAGTAATGAGATTATAGCATCGAGATACAGGACCCTAAAATAAGATAGAATCTAAGTTTAATGAGATTATATGCTATTGACTTGATCCTTGTGTAATCAAAGAGGACTCCACCTTTCGTTTGTCTATCTTTCATTTATTCAAAAAAATCCAACAAATAGAGCATAAAAACAGTATACAGTGATTATCGAACAACATAGTTAATTATTTAACAAGATCGCAAGTAATAAGTTAAGCTAATACGTTGTTTATTTTGCGGGATATTGTTTGTAAAATGCTAAGATGATGTTTTATCCTAACTTTTTTAGACAATATGATGTTATGTTATAAGGTAGAAGGGCATTGTAGACATCTGTTGCTATGTGGTAATCCTATACCGCCTTATAATGACAAGTTTCTAAAGGTAACATAGATACTATAAGTGGACGTTTTCACTACTCCTTGATTTGTGTTAGCAACTGTGGTTAAATCTGGAATAATACAGATATAAAAACAGACAAAACTGGAGAAAAAATTGAAGTGTTGTAATTTAAAATTTTCAACTTAGCTGCTATGCGTTTATAAAACGCTGTGTTTAAAGCAATATTTGGCCTACTCTGGTGCAAAGATCCCAAGGCCAAATTGTTTTAAGGAACAGCAGTACAGTACTCTGGTTGCACCGATCCAATACTGTCAAGATCTCCTCGGTCTATAGGATCTTTCAGTCAAGGCAACGATTTCCTCAATCTATAAGACCTTCTCGGTCCAGGCAGTGTTCCTACTAGCACCAGCTATATTTTACAACATATATATCTGTATATATATTTTGTATTGGTTGTTGTTTTTGAAATCAATTTTCCTTAAGAGTTTAGGGTCTATTTATAGCGTTTGGGAAAATACTATACACTAATAAAACAATATTATTTTACTATGCATATGAGGTCCACATCCTAATTTTCTTATGGTGAGGCCCACCACTTTTTTCTCTTTCAACGTTTGGCACCGCCCTTTGAATTTTATTAACACCACGTTTTGTTTCATTTTTAACAAGTTAGGCTAACAAATTTTGTGGGACCCACTAGCTTTTTAAAAAAAATTATCTAACAATCCTCTACAGTTTTTTTAACTAGTGTCGTGTAACGGTGTCGTCGTTTCAATCGTTGTGCATAAGGAAGATGTCGCAAGGACTTGAATCCCCTTTAGACCAACTGAATAAAAGATAAATACATGGTGTCGCAGAGACTTGAACCAATACATGTCTAAAAATCCAGCGATCACACAAGATCAAACTCATCTGTGGTAGTTTTCACTTTGAACCACACTTGCCTTTGCCTTTGCCTTAGTCTTGCACATTCATGGCCTTGAGTATGTCCTGGTTTCTGCTAGGGCTCTAGGTATCTTTCCACAAGACACCATAGGAGATGGCCAAATCTCCACCCATGCATAGGTGAGTTCTTTGGGAATGTTTCCTATCAAACATCATTCATCCCAAATGCTTTGAACTCATTATGGCTTAAGAGTCATCCTCTCTCATGATAGGAATCTAGGTGAGTCATTTAGGTGTGTTTCCTATCTAACACTCCGCATCCGAAATGCTTTGGACTCATTAAGGCGTAACAATCATCCCCTTTACATGATAGGATCATCGGTGAATCCTTTAGGCATGTTACCTATCCAACAGCCTGCATCCAAAATGCTTTAGATTCATTAAGGCTTAACAGTCATCCTCTTTACAATGGTAGGATTTTACTTGTAAATCTTACAATGGTAGGATTTTACTTGTAAATCTTACTTGACTTTTGAACAAATCATCTTGTCATTAGTAGCAAAAGTTTTGAACTAATAACTTGATGTAAAAGGTAAGTATTTGTAAGACTCGCCAAACTTTACAAATCTTACTTGACTTTTGAACTAATTATCTTATCATTAGAAGCATAACCTTTAAAATAATAACTTGATAAACATAATAAGTATTTGTAAGACTTACAAAACTTTAAGACCCATTCTAGCAGACGTCTTTTCAACTATGTTCTTTTTTAGACCCTTAGTCAAAGGATCAACCACATTCTCTAAAGACCGAATGTCAATCACAGAGATGACTCCTTGACAAATGAGCTCTCTCAAATAGTCATGCTTCAGACGAATGGTCTGTTTCTTTTCATTAAACATCGAGTTTGTGCCACAGCACTAGTCGCCTGATTATCACAATAGATGGTAATTGTGTCTTGTAATTCTGTCAATGGAAGGTCTCCGAGAAAACAATTGAGCCACTCAGCTTCATCTCCTGCAACACAGAGTGCGAAGAATTCAGATTCTATCGATGACTGTGCAATCATAGTCTGCTTCTTGGACTTCCACGAGATAGCAGCTCCACCCATGGTGAAGACAAAACCTCCAGTGGACCTGCATTCATCTGGTTCTGAGCACCAACTCACATCTGAATAGTCTTCGATTACAGCCGGATATCCAATATAAAATAGACCCAGACCTGTAGTTGCTTTTAAGTATCTCATCAATCTCTTGACAGCATCCCAATAAAGTTTTCCGGGACTACTTGTGAACCTACTAAGCATACCTACAGCGAATGTTATATCTAGCCTTGTGCAGCTCATTGTGTACATAAGACTCCCAATAATCTTGGAGTACCTTAGTTGCTCTACTGGTGTTCCAGTGTTCGGTCGAAGCCTCTTGTTGTAATCATATGGCAGTGATAGTTCTGGAAAATCATTGTAGTCATACTTCCTTAGCATGCTCTCGACATAATGAGATTGAGACAATCCAATATCCTCTTCAGAGTATATGATTTTGATTCCGAGAATCACGTCCGCAGTTCCAAGGTCCTTCATGCTGAACTGTGCTGATAGGAATTTCTTGGTAGATATTACTATCTCCAAATCACTCCCGATAATGAGCATATCATCCACATAGAGGCAGATGACCACCACCTTTTCTTTAGTGACCTTGATGTATAGGTACTTATCAGATTCACTGGCTTGATACCCATTTTTGCGAACAACCCCATCGAACTTCTCATGCCAGAGTTTTGGTGCCTGCTTAAGTCTATATAGAGACTTAACAAGTTTACAAACCTTACCAACTAGAGCATCAAGTCCTTCTGGTTTTTTCATGTAGATTTCTTCTGTAAGATCTCCATTGAGAAAGACAGTCTTCATATCCATCTGATGTATGACAAACCTTTTTATCGCCACCCACGCGATAAGCACTCTGATGGTAGTGATCCTACAAACTAGTGCATAAATATCAAAAAAAATCTATACCTTCTTTCTGAGAGAATCATTTCGCCACCAGTCTTGCTTTGTACTTTTTAATAGTACCATCAAGATGAAACTTCTTCTTGAAGATCCATTTACAAATGATAGGTTTTGCACCTTCAGGTACATTCACCAGCTCCCAAGTATGATTTTGGATCAATGAATCCACCTCATCCTCTATAGCTTCTTTCCACAGAAGTGCGTCCGTTGATTGCATTACTTCTTAAAAAATTTATGGTCTCATTCCACATTATAGGTGATGAAGTCATCTCCAAAATCTTTTTGTCTCCTGACACGCTTGGATGGTGTTTCAGTAACTTCTTCGTCATTGGCACTTTTAATTTCTCACGAAACTGGCTCCTCTTGTGCATCTGATGTACTAGCATTCTCTGATATATCTTTAAGCAATAAGCCTTTATCTTTGATAAACTTATCCTCAAAAAATTCTGCATCTCAAGCTTCAATGATGGAGTTTGTTCCAAGGTCTAGGAACCTGCAAGCATTGCTATCTTTAGCGAAGCTAAGAAACACACATTTGTTAGCATTTGGTCCGAGCTTAGGCCTTCTGATATCTAGAATTCGAACATTTGCGAGACACCTCCACATTTTGAGACTATCCACAGAATCTGGATATCCCAACCATAACTGATGAGGAGTACTATCAATTTTGGAATAGGCACTACAAGAAATTACATCTTTAACGAAGGGATTTCCCTTCGTTAAAGAGCTGAAAACCGTCGTTATTGTAGGCTAACGACGGGGAA
Organism: Asparagus officinalis; assembly: GCF_001876935.1. Taxonomy (NCBI): domain Eukaryota; kingdom Viridiplantae; phylum Streptophyta; class Magnoliopsida; order Asparagales; family Asparagaceae; genus Asparagus; species Asparagus officinalis. The sequence continues at coordinate 132,020,844 of NC_033797.1, forward strand.
AAATCCCTTCGTCACCCGTCGTTGAAGCCCTCTTCGCTAAAGGGTCACGAAGGGATATACTACCCGTCGTTATAGAATCTATAATGACGAAATATATTACCGTCATTAATATTTACGACGGTAATTATCACCGTCGTTACCATCAGTGACGGGGATATTTTCCCGTCGTTACCATTAGTGACGGGATATTTTCCCGTCGTTACCATTAGTTACGGGGATATTTTCCCGTCGTTATCATTAGTTACGGGGATATTTTCCCATCGTTGAAGACTAATTAATGACGGTTGGATACCGTCATAAAAGTCCTCATAATGGGTAATTAGTAACCCATTAACGACGATGCTTTCCCTTCGTTGATGAACAAAATACGGTTTATAAAACCGTCATTGTAGACTATAAATTTTTAATATACATTAATAATAATTTTTCCATTCATAGGCAACTATCATATTATTCTCAACCTGACACTAAGATTCACAACAAAAATATATTAAAAATACCCAATAATGAGTAAAAGGGAAAACAAAAACTCCATTCATTAACAACATCAATAAATAAAATTTCATCATCCTCAAATATTCAATACTGATAACAAGAGTTAATTTCCCAATTGTTCCAAAGAAAAATACGTGAAACTATCTAAAACAAATTAAAATAAAAGTCTGGGAAAGACACATCATTTCATCTCTAATCATCGTCAAAAGAACATTCGAGCTACCCCCCTCTCATAATCTTGCATGGATAGCCTGAAAAATTAAAAAATTCACATAATTAAGAAATATTAATTAAGAAAATATTATCTTATTAAGTAAAAATCATATTTTTTCTAGTGCAAGTAGTCAATCATAAGTATATAAGATATTTTACAAAAAATAATTACCTAGTCTTCCACATATTCTCGAGTTTGAGGAGTCAATGAAGATGGTTGCCTAAAAAAAAGTTCCTGCATAGCTTTCACTTGTGACTTCTTGAGTTTTCATTTTCCTGCTATGAAAAGGAATTTAAGTATTATACACTATGTATGAAACAAATGTCAAATAGAAATGAATAAAAGAAAAAGAAATCACGAAGGATAAGCATAATAGCTGAAGATAAATTTTGTATTAGATATGTGCATGTTGAAGTAAACTTCTTACCTTGTAAAAGTTGTGTTGGGGGCGAGATAGCACTGGCTTCTCATTGTATGATTGAATGAGCTTTTTTCAGCAGAATTCAAATCGAGTTCCTCTGGATTAACTAAACTAGTCATAATCTTCAACCTTTCCCTGAAAGGAACAACGCAGTCCATCGTGTATCCTCTGATCGTTTCTATTTCATCATCTATAAATCTTTGAAAAGATATACAATGTTAATTTCTCAAGGGAAGTCTTTCCAAATTGAAAAGTAAGATAACTTTTCATGCCAAAATTTATCCTGATACAGTCCTGGAAAGTAGAAGAAATTTCCTTATCATAAGATTCAGATACTTTAAAATACAATACAAGGCTCATTCCCTCTCCATCACTTTCGCCCAAAAACATTACATCAGGATATGTAGGTACCTATAACATAAAAACTATCTGATTTATCAATAATGATTACAGAAGAGCTTGACTGGGGGTGTCATAAATTGATACCTGAATGTTAACAATGAGAAAAGTGAAGGGACTTTATTGTGAGTCTTGACATGGGGAAGCTAGATGTACTGAGCAATGTGGTTGACCTTTCGTGGGCATGTGTTGGAGCAGGTGTCTTTTTCTTATCCCTAATGTAGATTTTTCAGGTTCAAGAAAATTACATATCAAATTAAAAAAAAGGAGCGAAGAAACCTGACAGAATTTTGAGTGGAGTTGATGCCTGAAATAGCTTTCTCCACGAAGCTTAAATGCAGAGGGGTCAAGGGTTGACCAACATCCTGGTGTTAGTTCCTCGACAGGGCAACATGGGACTGTTAGTCCTCCTCTTAGGTGGAATAAGTATCTCGTAGCAGTACCTACTACATTAAAACAAAATCAATGATGTTTGGCTATGTAAGATTTGGTTATGTGAATAAGTAATTAGATTGAAAATCAAAGTGCATCACACTAAGATATTCTAGACCCTATTTCGTAATCTATTCATGATACATTAAATTGTGCTGGCAGGATCCCTACCTATAATCTGGAAATAACTAAAATGTCCCCGTGAAAGTAAGAACTATCAATTAGGGAAGAGTACGTTACTTGTAAATGTCAAATGACTAAATTGAGTATTTTTCTTCATTCAAAGATATTTTAATTATTTGCTAATAATAGTTAGGGATTTGGTGAGAAAAGTTTAAAGTTTAGAGGGGCTTTGTGAGACAATGAGAAGTTCATGTTGATTTGTGAGATACAGGTTATGTGCAAAACCACAGAAGTTCAGAGGAATTTTGTAAAATTTTGTGAAATTAACCTTTCTCTTGAAGAAAAGTTAAGAGTTAGAAAGATGTGGATGAATTGCAAGCAAAAGACATGGAACTTACAGAAATGATCACCACCTTCCATCTCACATGACCTCCTCTTGTATGAGAGCCTAACAACTGCAGACTTTGTCACTTGACAGGATGCAGTGGTAATATTCTGCATTGGATGGATCGTAAACATTTTATCATTGAAGCTGATGGACAGAGCTAAATAACTAGTGATCACATTTAAGTTTTTCTCTTGAGACTTTTCATCTTTCAAATGTTTAAAGCTACGGTATGATTCTAGAACCTGTTTCCTTCTCGTAAACCCTTCTGTACCATGAGGAAATTCATAACCTTTGATGCTCATAAATTGATGATCTTTGTTGAATATATTATTAGATTTTTATTTACCTCCACAAAAATCCTCAAACTTGCACATGGTAATGGAATCCACAAAGCGTGAAGCATTCTCATACTGAAGCATTTGGTTTGCATTTGCATTACACGCGGAAGAATTGCGCACTGATATTGGAAAACAATCTGCCACAAAGAAAGACTTCAGTAATAATATAACATACATAAGCTTGAAAATAAGATATGAAATAATACCTCCATGAACACTACTGTACTCATCATCAGAATCAGACTCCTCTAGAATGCTGAAAGAATCGAATCATGATTCCTCTTGACACAACCCTAAAATTAAGTAGATAAATTTATGCTCACAACGGCATATGAGTTTTTATGTACATAATATCTAGCTTCAAACAACCGTAGAGTACCATTTGAACCTTCAGATTTTCTCCCAGCAGCTTCAACATGAACAAACTCAAAATTGTCATTATTTTGGGGCTTAGGTGCCCCTGCAGCAGAAGCAATAATATTTCTGCTTTTCCTTGATTTTAGAGTGTACTTCCTTTGAGGCCTGTGGACTGAGCCTATGGTTGTGCTTGAGCTTATTTGTCTACTTTGTACTGAAACACAACCCCCCATGATGAACACTTAAGCTCAATAAGGATGAACCTGATCTTCAAATAAGAGAAGTAACATGTCATAGAAATGGTAGGAAGTTGATAGTTCTGTAATAAATTAGAGATCTAGACATATTACATGAAGAAGTTGAGCTTTCTCATTGAAGTATTATCTGAATACATCTAAGTTTGGAAGAGATGTAAAGAAACATGTTGGGAGGTTTTGATATCAAAGTAGTTTCATATACAACACTTTCAAATAATTGACATAAGATCGGAGGTATTATGTTAAAGAAAAAGAACATACGAAGATCAAAAAACGTACAATAACGATTAAAAGTACAACACATCATGAAATAAATCAATAACCGATTCCATTGATCATCCTAATTATCGCACATGCTTTGGCGCAGGGAGCGACGCTGGCACGAGATGACGGCGGAAGACGCTGGCACAAATTAGGGTTTATTAATTTGTTTACTGGTTGTAGTTAGAGGAGGTTTGGGTTTGGATTCTTTATACTATTTTGATTAAATACTCATGTCATGATTAGGGGACCTATTAATGAAGGTAATATATTCCTTCGTCTTTCAGGAGACCCAATAACGACGGTATTAGAATCAAATCAACGAAGGGATTAAAAAACCGTTATCCCTTCTCACATCATTTCTCTAATAATTGTGATAACTCGATGAAGGGCTTTAAAACCGTCGTTATTTTACACACATTAATGACGGTTAACTGGTCCCTTCGCTAATTTTGGTCGTTAAATACCCAATTTCTTGTAGTGAGGATACTCTATTCAGAATCTAGTTTGCCATCAGTAAAGTCTCTCCCCAATAGCAGGTAGGAAGGCCAGATGTGATTAGCATCGAATTCACCATTTCGGTTAATATGTGATTCTTCCTTACATCAATCTTATTAGATTGCAGAGAATACGGAACAGTAGTTTCAGCAATGATTCCATGCTCCTTAAATTATGCTTCTGACTCCTTATATTGATACTCTCCTCCTCTATTGCTCCTGAGTATTTTTACTTGAAGTCCAAGTTGCTTCTCTACACAAGTCCGAAACTCGACAAACTTACTGAATATTTCATCTTTAGATTTCAGTAGGTAGACGTGGTAGTAGCGAGAATGGTCATTAATGAAGGTGATGAAGTACTGCATGCCGCCTCAAGTGACGAAGCTCTTGAAATCACAAGTATCTGAATGAATCAGATCCAACAGGTTAGTGCTCCTTGTGACACTTAAAAACGGTTTCCTCGTCAGCTTTGCTTGTGCGCAAACTTCACCCTTCTCAGATTTGTTACCCTTATATTTTGGAAGTAATCTTAACTTTTCCATGCTAGACAATTTTCTATAATTTACATGTCCTAGCCTATTATGTCATAATATATGGGAGTAAGCAGAAGAGAATACTTTATTTACAACCAAGTTGGGTGTAATAGTACTGATCTTATACATGCCATCATTACGATATGCATTACTAAAATATATTTTTTAAAGGATAATACAGTCTTACCTCCTTGGAAATCCAGCCTCATATCTGCATCACATAGCATGCTTCTAGAGACTAAGTTTTTAGTAATTGAGAGAATATGTTTCACATCCTTTAATGTGAGAGTCTTCCATGAAGAGATAGTTAGCACCACAGTCCTAGTTCCAAGAATAGGAATCACAGAACGATCAGCCATTGATATGTTCTCTTTGGCAGCAACATAAGAAGAGAATAGATCTCTGTTGGAACAGACATGACGAGTAGCACATGTATCCAACCATCAACCAGAGATGTTGTTAGGAGTTGTTACCTAAAAGAGCATAGCCACACAATCATCAACATGATTGACATTTTGTGTTGTTTCCTTCTTTGGTGCTTTATAGTATTTGGCAAAATATCCTTACTTCCCACAGTTGAAGCATTTGTCGCTCTTCTTGAACTCCTTCTTCTGAACGTTCAGGTTCTTCGGATTCTAGTTCTTTTTGTTAAAAGACTTTTTCTTCTTCTTGAAAGATGAATTATTATCCTTCTCAGAGTTAGAAGCTACCATGTTAGCAGACGCCTTTTGCTTAGCGATGAGCTCATTCTTCGTGCAAGTCCGAGTCTCGTCCTCGATCCAAATGAATCTTTTCAAATCAGATAGAGTCACCTGTCTTTTCCTTCTTCGAATGTCAGTGAAGAATGACATCCAAGATGGAGGAAGCTTATTGACAATTGCACCAGAAATGAAGGTTTGATAAATACTGATATTTTCATCTTTCAGCTTCATAACAAGCATTTCAAGCTCTTTGACTTGAGACAAAACCTCAGTGTCATCTTCGAACTTGTTAATGATGTGAGATTTGGACAGGTTCTCTTCATCCTTGTACTGGTCCTCCAAAGCATTTCAGGTTTTCTTTGCAGAGGACTTGTTGGTGTAAGCATCTGTTAGATGATCAGCTAGACAATTAAGGAGATAACTCCTGCAGAAGTGATCATCTCTAGCCCAAGAGGCTTCAGACTCAGAATCTTCTTCAGAATCGGGTTTCCCCTCAGACACCACATAGTAGATTTTCAGGAGTTGCATCTCGAAGACACTTTTTGACGCCATGCGTTGAAGTTAGAACCGTCAAAGTTCTCTAACTTAAGACAGTCTACTCCAAGAGTCCTTACACGATAAATAGTAAATCAAAATATTTCTTTAAGATTGTTAGAGCGTGTGGTTAAATCTGGAATAATACAGATATAAAAACAGACAAAACTAGAGAAAAACTGAAGTGCTATAATTTAAAATTTTCAACTCATTTGATGTGCGTTTGTAAAACGATGTGCTTAAAGCAATATTTTGCCTACTCCGGTGCAAGGATCCAAAAATCAAATTGCTTTCAGGAACAACAGTACAGTACTCTGGTGTGCACCAACCCAATACTATCAAGATTTTATCGATCTATAGGACCCTTCGGTCAATGCAACGATCTCCTCGATCTATAAGACCTTCTTGGTCCAAGCAATGCTCCTACTAGCACCAGCTATATTTTACAATATATATATATATATATATATATATATATAGGCTAAATACCCATATTGGTATTTTAATTCAACCCCATTTGCCAAGAAGGTATTTTAAATAAAAAAATTAGCGTTAAGGCATTTTAATTAATTAAAATTAAAAATTAGGTCCTTTTTCTCGTCGGTGACCACTTTTCCTGCGAGAACTCGTCACGTGCGTGACACGTGATGACTTAATCTGTATAAATACCCATATTGGTATTTTAATTCAACTCAATTTACCAAGAAGGTATTTTAAATAAAAAATCGACGTTAAGACATTTTAATTGATTAAAATTACCAATTAGGTCTTTTTGCTCGTCGTCGACCACTTTTCCGACGAGAACTGGTCACGTGTATTTTAATTCAACCGGTTTTCTAACGTGGCAGTGGCAGGAAGAATAAGAGTCGATGCATTTTAAAATCCCCTATTTCTAAAATTGGTAAAAAAAATTAGCGAAAAATTAGTGGAGAAATTACCGTATAAATAGAACATCTTTCTCTTACATCGATCCATGGCCGCGCCGGCGGCAATCTAGTCTGCAGTGATCTTCGTCTTCTCACTCCCTTCTCTCCGAATTCCCATGGCGTTTTCTTCTAGAAGTTCCTAGAATCGGGGGTTTTGGATGCTTCTGTTAGCGGTAAAGGTAAGATAATTGAGTTGGATCTGAGATCTGGAGTGAATGCGTGGAAGTTTGATCTTTATTTTGAAATTTTTAGGATTCAGGTTGGTTCGTTTTGGACTTAAATTGTGATTAAGCCACATCAGCAGCTAAAACCAAGCCACATCAGCAAACCGAGCCACATCATCAGCTAAAACACAGATTAAGTCATCACGCGCCACACACGTGACTTGTTCTCACCGGAAAAGTGGTCGCCGACGAGAAAAAAGACCTAATTGGTAATTTTAATCAATTAAAATGCTTTAATGCCGATTTTTTATTTAAAATACATTCTTGACAAATGAGGTTGAATTAAAATACCAATATGAGTATTTATACAGATTAAGTCATCACGTGTCACGCACGTGATGAGTTCTCGCCGGAAAAGTGGTCGCCGACGAGAAAAATGACCTAATTGGTAATTTTAATCAATTAAAATTGGGGTCTCTTTATAGCGTTTGGGAAAACACTATGCACTAATAAAATACTATTATTTTACTATGCATATGAGGCCCACGTCCTAATTTTCTTATGGTGCGGCCCACCACTTTTTTCTCTTTCAACGTTCGGCACCGTCCTTTGAATTTTGTTAACACTATGTTTTGTTTCATTTTTCAACAAGTTAGGCTAACAAATTTTGTGGGACCCACTAGCTTTTTAAAAAAAAATTATCTAACAAGTTGCTGGTCACTTAGAGCATCTCCAACGATGTTCATGAAAGTCCTATCTTGTAACTGTTGGTTAGATTCACTCACCAGCATTCCGAACTTTGAAAGGAGGATGATACGAGTCATTTTCCTCAAACGAAGAGATTCATCAATGAATCTTATGCACCAGTCGTCGATGAAAGGGATAAGGCAACAAGCGGAGCGTTCAACTAACCTGCCACATGATAGATCTAACCACCCTCATGAAAAGTACATGAAAATGCTCCTACATGTTTCATTGTCCTTTTAGATGCTAACACTGCTACAACTACTCCAGTAACTGATAACAACATATAAGCTTTCCAATTGATATCCAATCTTCTTCAGCTGTGAAAATTTAAAAAATATGGAGGCGTGTACAAATAGAACGTTCAACAAGATGCGAATGCATTTATGGATGAAGTATATAGCACCATAAAATAGAACAAGATATAAGCAACTTGCTCTTACGCAATACAGTCATCAATTTATATTGACAATTCCACTAATATTACACTAAATGAGCAAGGTTTTTACCCAATGTTTGCATACATTGTAACACAATTAATCAGATAACCCGTTACACAATTTCTCAAAGTGTATGCCTACGGAGGGAACATAAAAATAAACAATAGACTACATAGGATGTGTTTGGATTTGGTCGTATTATTTGGTAATAAGCCTTTATCCCTTAATTAAAATAGTGGGGTATTCGGTTCAAAATTTCAGAAGGGGTTAGGCCACACTAATTAGTCCATTAAAATGAAATAGTCTGGACTTTTCGGACTAAACAAGGGTGGGGGACTCCTCACTCGGAATTAAACCTAAATGACAACTTTACCCTTTGTCTTTCCTAAAAATTGCCTAGTAACTTTGGAATATATTAGATTAACATACTACGATTAAACCAAAACCCCAATGAGTCCTTGAGTGCTCCCTTCGATCTTTTTCAGGCCTACTGTTTTGTGATTCTCGAGGGTTAGAAAGAGAGCGCGCAATGGCTTCTGAAATGATCTCCACCAAAGAGTTCACCTGCAGCAATGTAGATATTGGTTTCATTTCCAAATTCCATGGAGCGTAAGATGAGACCGACATGTAACAAGAGAACAATATAAGTAAGGAGATTATAGCATGGGGAAATAGGACCCTAAAATGAGATTATTTACTGTATAAGGAATCTTCCATTTAGATCCTCTCCGATTAGATGGTAATTGGAGAGTCTCCAATTTCTCTAAGCATTGTCATACATTCTAAATTCAATGAACGAGATTATGTCACGTAGGACTCCTCGATTGTAATAATGGTTTTCAATGAATAGTGATTTTCAAGATCATAGTGGTTTTATCTCGTGGTCTAATCTTGTCCCTTGAATTTAGAATGTACAACAATAATGAGAGGAATTAGAGACTTTCCAATTACCACCTAATTAGAGAGGATCCAATCCTATGTGATAAGGTAGAAGGCATTGTGGACATTTGTTGTTATGTTGTAATCCTATACCACCTTATGATGACAAGTATCCAAACATTACATAGATATTACAAGTGAATGTTTTCAATGCTTCTTGAGTTGCTGATCACTTAACGGTGTTCATGAAATTAATTCCCATTGTTGACTTTTTTGGCTTGAATACAAAACTGGCGGGACCCAAGGAGATTTTAAATCTCTGATTGAAGTTCACAATCTCAGCAAAGAATCAATGAAAAGATTTTTTGTTTTGTTTGAAGTCATTTTCTCTGGTGGGTCCTCCCCAATCAAATCACAATCAAAAGAAGAGATCTTTTGGTCTCTGCGTGATTTTATTATGAAGTGCTCAAAAAACAATCATTCGGAAGAGTCATCGGAAGTGTGTTTTTTACAACATCTATGAGAGAGCTACAAAACTACAGCTCTTAAATTCATCTGGTATGAGTGTTGTAATTTGAGAAAGAAATATAGTGAAACACCCTCTTGCCGTGGACGTAGATCAATTTGATCGAACCACGTAAACATATTGTGTTTGTGATTGTCTCTCTATTCTCTAGTTTAGTGGGTGATTTCCCCAACAAATTGGTATCAGAGCTTCTCGGTTCTAGGACAGCTTTCAATCCTCCACAATGGCTTCTGTGAAGTTCTCGGTGTCGATCTTTGATGGCCAAAACAATTTCGGCCTATGGAGGATAAAGATGAAGGCTTTGTTGCGACGTGAAGGCACGGTTAAAGCTATCGACGGGAAATACCCAGAAGATATGACTAGTGCCGAGATCGAAGAGATGGACGAAAAGGCTCACAGCGCCTTGCAATTGTCACTATCCGACAATGTGCTTCGTGAAGTTGCCGATGAGGAAACGGCAGTGGGGTTGTGGTCAAAGCTCGAAAGTCTCTACTTAAAGAAATCTCTTACTACGAGATTATACCTGAAACAGCGGCTATACACACTGAAGATGAAGGAAGGTACACCCATTCAGGAACACCTTGATGAATTTAATAAAGCTATACACACTGAAGATGAAGGAAGGTACACCCATTCAGGAACACCTTGATGAATTTAATAAAATTGTCATGGATATGAAAAACCTGGATCTTAAACTTGATGATGAAGACCAGGCTCTCATTGTATTATGTTTATTGCCTAACTCTTATGAAAACTTTGTTAACTCAATGTTGTATGGAAGAGAATCCATAAGTCTTGAGGATGTGAAGGCCTCTTTGAACTCTGCTGAGTTGAGAACAAAGTTGAATGGGAGAGGTACCGATGGGCAGGCTGATGGTTTGCTAGCCAGAGGTAGATCGAAGGCTAGAGAGGGTGATAAAGGGCAATCCAGAAATCGCTCAAAGTCCAGGTCAGCCCCAAATAAGAAAAATGTGGAGTGTTTCTACTGTCACAAGAAAGGGCATTATAAGTCAGAATGCTATGCTCTAAAGAAGAAAGACAACCAGCGTGGTAAAACCTCAGATTCAGCTAATACGGCAAAGGCTAATACTGTCGTTGTTGCTGAGACTGTTCTTACAGTATGTCCCTTGGATGGCCGTTCCGATACAGAATGGATCTTGGATACAGGTGCATCTTTTCATATGTGTCCAAATAAAGATTGGTTCGCTACTTACAGATCTATAAGTGGTGGATCAGTTTTGATGGGCAACAATGCAGTTTGCAAGACAGTTGGCATTGGTACAGTTCGCATCCGGTGTCATGATGGGATAGTGAGAACTTTATCAGATGTGAGACACATCCCGGACTTAAAGAAAAATCTGATTTCTTTGAGTTCTTTGGATTCTATTGGGTGTTCTTACACTGGCGAAGGTGGAGCTCTTAGAGTTACTAAGGGTTCATTTGTTGTGATGAAAGGTAGTAAGGTGAACAGTCTTTATGTTCTCCAAGGCAGTACGGTGACAGGCTCTGCAAGTGTGTCCTCTGATGCTGATAGGGACACTACTCAGTTGTGGCACATGCGCTTAGGCCACATGAGTGAGAAAGGGATGACTATTTTGAGTAAGCGTGGCTTACTCTGTGGTGATCATACATCATCACTGGATTTCTATGAGCATTGTGTGTTTGGGAAGCAAACTCGGGTCAGCTTCTCGACTGGCTCACATACGACGAAGGGCACTCTCGACTACATCCATTCAGATTTGTGGGGACCTGCTCAGGTTCCATCTAAAGGTGGTGTTCTTTATTTTCTGACGTTTATTGATGATTTTTCCAGGAAAGTTTGGGTTTACTTTCTCAGGCGCAAAAGCGAGGTGTTCGAAACTTTCAAGAAGTGGAAAGTACTTGTTGAGAATCAAACTGGAAAGAAGATTAAACGTCTCCGAACAGATAATGGCTTAGAGTTCTGCAGTGGTGAGTTCAATCAGTTCTGCTCAAATTCTGGGATCGTACGACATCGCACGGTCAGACACACTCCTCAGCAAAACGGGGTGGCAGAACGCATGAATAGAACGTTGATGGAGAGAGCTAGGTGTATGCTCTCAAACTCTGGCTTGGATAAAGGCTTCTGGGCTGAAGCTGTTAACACAGCTTGTTACTTGGTGAACCGGTCTCCTTCTACCGCCATTGAACACAAGACTCCAAACGAGGTATGGTCAGGTAAACCAAATGACTATTCAAATTTAAAGATATTTGGATGTCCCGCTTACTATTATGTTAGAGAGGGTAAGCTTGAGCCTAGAGCTAAGAAATGCATAGTTATTGGTTATGCTGATGGCGTTAAAGGCTATCGTTTGTGAAGTCTTGAACCTGATTCTCCTAAATTCATTATTAGTAGATATGTTACTTTTAATGAAAGATATATGCTTGATCATGGGAAGGTTTCTGTTGAGTCTACAGGAAATGTAGAGAAGACCATGGATAAGGTGGAGCTTCAGGTGGAGCTCGAGGGAGAGACGTCTCAAAAGTCGTCTATAAAATTTGCTCCTACAGCTGTAGAAGAGCAACATGATTCAGGCTCAGATGCTGATGATGCTGAGACTGAAGAACCTTATTCCATAGCCACTGGCAGAGAGAGGAGACAGATCAAACCTCCTCAAAGATATGCACATGCTGAATTAGTGGCGTATGCTCTCACGACAGCTAAAGAGATGAGTATTCAAGAGCCATCAAACTTTACTGAAGCTGTCTCATGCGGAGAATCTAGACGTTGGGCCATAGCTATGACAGAAGAACTCGAGTCACTCTACAAGAATCAGACTTGGGATTTGGTGCAACTACCTAAGGGTAAAAGGGCAATTGGATGCAAGTGGATTTTCAAGAAGAAAGAAGGGATCCCAGGGGTTGAAGATGCTAGATTCAAAGCACGGTTGGTGGCTAAGGGTTATAGACAAAAGGAGGGAATTGACTATGATGAAGTGTTCTCTCCGGTTGTGAAGCATACCTCCATCCGTGTATTGCTTGCCATGGTTGCTCTATTTGATCTGGAGCTTGAGCAGCTTGATGTGAAGACTGCATTTTTGCATGGCGAACTTGAGGAGACTATCTATATGTCTCAGCCATAGGGATACTTCGTAGAAGGTAAAGAAGATCAAGTTTGCAGATTGAAGAAATCTTTGTACGGCCTGAAGCAATCTCCCAGACAGTGGTACAAGAGGTTTGATAATTTTATGCTTAGTCATAGGTACTCAAGAAGTACTTATGATAGTTGTGTGTACTACATGCATCTAGAAGATGGTTCTTTTATTTATCTTCTATTATATGTCGATGACATGCTTATTGCTGCTAAGAACATGTCGCAGATTCTTATTTTGAAGAAACAACTCAGTGATGAGTTTGAGATGAAAGATCTTGGTGCAGCAAAGAAGATCTTAGGTATGGAGATCAGGAGGGACAGGAAAGCTGGAACTTTATATCTCTCACAGAAGAGTTATATTGAAAAGGTGCTTGAACGCTTTGGGATGAAAAAGGCCAAGCCCGTTACGACTCCTTTGGGTCCTCACTTTAGGCTCTCGGCTTCAGATTCACCTACAAGTGAGAACGAGAAGAAGGAGATGTCCCGAGTTCCATACTCCAATGCAGTGGGTAGCATAATGTATGCTATGATTTGCACTCGTCCAGACATTGCCCAGGCAGTCAGTGTAGTGAGCAGATACATGGCTCAACCAGGGAAGGCACACTGGGAGGCAGTGAAGTGGATCCTTCGGTATCTCAGGGGTACCTCTGATTTGGGTTTAGTTTTTGATAGCAGTACTTTGGGAACCTCAATTGTAGGTTTTGTGGATTCTGACTATGCAGGTGATCTCGATAAAAGGAGATCTTTGACTGATTATCTTTTTACTCTTTCTGACTCAGCTATTAGTTGGAGATCAACTCTACAGTCGACAGTTGGTTTGTCTACTACAGAGGCAGAATACATGGCAGCAGCAGAAGCGGTAAAAGAGGCCATTTGGTTGAGAAATCTCGTGAGGGAGCTTGGACTACAGCAGGAGGCTAGTTCAGTTGTATTTTGCGACAATCAGAGCGCAATACATCTAAGCAAAAACTCAGCACATCATGAGAGGACAAAGCATATTGATGTCAGATATCATTTCATTCGTGAGGCAACTGCTGAAAGAAACATCACGATGAAGAAGATTGGTACTGTAGACAACCCAGTTGACATGTTGACCAAACCGATCCCGGCCTTCAAGTTCAAGCACTGCTTGAATTTGGGAGGCATTCACACTTGTTAGGTGGCCCCTTTTGGGGCATTGTTTGCAAGACGGGTGAAGACTCACTAGTTATTGATGTTTGAGATTTCAATCCAAGGTGGAGATTGTTGACTTTTTTGGCTTGAATACAAAACTGGCGGGACCCAAGGAGATTTTAAATCTCTGATTGAAGATCACAATCTCAGCAAAGAATCAATGAAAGGATTTTTTGTTTTGTTTGAAGTCATTTTCTCTGGTGGGTCCTCCCCAATCAAATCACAATCAAAAGAAGAGATCTTTTGGTCTCTGCGTGATTTTATTATGAAGTGCTCAAAAAACAATCATTCGGAAGAGTCATCGGAAGTGTGTTTTTTACAACATCTGTGAGAGAGCTACAAAACTACAACTCTTAAATTCATCTGGTATGAGTGTTGTAATTTGAGAAAGAAATATAGTGAAACACCCTCTTGCCGTGGACGTAGATCAATTTGATCGAACCACGTAAACATATTGTGTTTGTGATTGTCTCTCTATTCTCTAGTTTAGTGGGTGATTTCCCCAACACCTATCTTATTGATTGTTGGTCAGATTCACTCACCAGCATTCCTAACTTCGAAAGAAGGATGATACGAGTCATTTTCCTCAAACAAAGAGACTAATCAATGAATATTATGCCTCAGTCATAGATGAAAGGGATAAGGCAACCGACTGGAGCATTCAACTAACTTGCTACATGATAGATCTAACCACCCCAGCGAGATGGGGGGGCATCTTTGATTTCTTGGTGGCAACATTATTTTGCTTTATTTGTGGTACTAGCTCGTCTACACTCTTGATTTCGCCTAGCTAAATTCTACTAGCAAAACGCACTTGAGATTATGCGACTACTCAAAGGGATCTCATTTTAGTTCAATGTGAGCTTGACTTCCCTAAAGCTGATCCAATGACATGTCGTTATATCTTAGGACTATAGGGAGCAGTGACGGAGCCAGGACCCATAAGGCAGTGGGGGTAATAAGTTATTAGTAAATAAAATTTTAAATTCACTGACATAAATTTATCAATACATTCCAACATAAAAAGAAAGGATATTTTCTAATTATCCTCGACAAGTTTTTACCTTTATGCAATCTTTTTTTTCTAATGGAATCTAGTGATGTAAAACATATAAAGTCTAAGATATTTTACCTTATTTTTAATGAGATCCTCCTAGCTATCTTCTAGTTACATCTTCTTTTTCCCTTTTTTATTTTGTACTTAAAACCAATGACCTAGTATTTGATTAATGGATGTTGAATTAATGGATATTGGGTGTTGACTAAATGGGCCTTATCAAAAGTCTATTGTAATAATAAAAAATCAATTATAAACAATCCGAGCCTCTATTTAAATGCATGTCACGATAATAATAAGCATAAATTATTTAAAGCTACAAATGGACTATAATGAAATTAAATTTTAAATCAATTATAGTAGTCATGTACTATACATCAAGTGGGGACAATTATTGAGCTAGGTCTCAATGATAAATACAGATGCTATCAATTGGATAGTAAGCACTATGAGCTAAATTTGTATTACGTACCACAAAGGTAAAAATATATTGTGATACATGGAAGATACTACTCAACATTAGAGAACCTATCACCATGATTCATGTATTTTATTTTTCATTAAGGTGGATGATGGAATGTTTGGACCAAGTGGGAGAATGTTGGTTTTATTCTCTCGGTTGGTTACAAAGTGGTCCAATAACTTCTCATCATTAAAAGAGTTAGTTATAACTTAACCAACTACTTTGCCCACTAATTCGGTTATTGCTCTTTGATGGAGAGAGTGGAAAAAGAATATATATCTCTGTTGGTCCCTAATACTTGCTCTTCAATTTTTTGAAAAGAAAATACACCATCTATTAGTGAAGAGATAAGGTTTAGAAGATCTTCTCGAAATCAACATCTATTATCCATTGTGTAAGACAACAATGGTTGGAGGTTAGTTTAATCAATTTTGCTTCCGTTTTGATATAGATTATAATTTTCAGTTTCTAAACATGTTTAGATCAAGTATTTAAATTTCTATCATGTTTAGATGACTTTAGTAATTTCATTTTTTTAACATTCATCGATAGCCTTTTTATACAGTTTTAACTTAACCAACCCCTTTTCCCATCATCAAGAGAGTTGGTTATAACTTAACCAACCACTTTGCCCACTAATTTGGTTATTGCTCTTTGATGGAGGAAAAGGAAAAAAGAAATTGTGAACTTTACTACCCCTGGGAAGTACAAGAAGAAGGATCAAGCCAAGGACAAGGGGAAGGGGAAAATCCCTCCTCAAAAAGACATTAAGAAGGAGATTGTGAGCTTCTTTTGCAAAAAGAAGGGGCACGTTAAGAAACAATGCTCCAAGTTCATGAAATGACTTGATAAGAAAGGTACTCAACTTTCTTTTGTTTTTTATGAATCCAATATGATTGATGTTAATCATAACACATGGTGGATTGATTCTGGTTCTACAATCCATGTCACCAATTCATTGTAGGATTTACGAGACCTGCGGAAGCCAATGGGAAGTGAGCACAGCGTCTATTCAGGAAATAAGATGCCCTCGCATGTGGAGGCCATTGGCACGTGCAGACTGGTTTTAAGTAGTGGTTTTATTTTAAGTTTAGAAAAGACGTTTTATATTCCTAGTTTTTCTAGGAATTTAATTTTAGTTTCCAGACTTGTATCAGATGGTTATTCCCTTAACTTTTTAGATTTCAGATTTAATTTGTCTTATAAATCTGATGTTATTGGATGTGGTACTTTGTCTGATTGTCTTTTTCTCCTTAATTTGCAAAATGATGAAAACCATACTTCTATGCACGTTCATGAAATTATTGGTACTAAACGATGTGTTGTGAATGAAGTCTTCTATATTGTGGCATCGGAGATTGTGACATATCTCGATTGATAGAATTAAAAGGTTAGTGAATGATGGGGTACTTGGTATTTTGGATTTTACTAACTTTGAGACTTGTATAAGCTGCATTAAGGGTAAGCAAACTAACAAGTCCAAGTGTCACGCCCCGCTTCCCAAAATACCGGGGAATCGGGACGCGAGCAAGCCCGCGACGTATTAGACTGAGAAGAGATAAGTGCTAGACCCCGTCTTCTCAATCTAATACGCTAAGCGTCTGGAAATAAGTACAATGCGAAGTCACAGGTCCCCGATCACAATCAGCAAGAATATAATAGACAAACTCAGAATAAAATAATACATATCACAGATGAATATCATCCAAGATAGAAAAATACGGGTCAAACATGCCCTTATACAAAATTGAACAAATGAATACTAAAGAATATAAAATACAATGATCAAGCGGAAAAAGGAAATGCTACAAAGGTAAACTAAGGACCAACAGATAATAAAAAGACGACTAGACTTCGGCTTCTTCTTCTGCTTCGTCTACAAGGCACTCCTGCTGGGAATCTTCTGGCTCCTGGAGATCTCCTAGCTGAACCTGTTCTTCTCCTAAGTCTGACGTACACCAGAGAAAACAGGTGTACGTCAGGTGCATGACGCACGGCAAGACCCGACCCCACAAGGAAAATAGAACAACGAAAATCCAATGCGAAAAACGATACGATAACAGAAACAATAAAAGAATGTACAACTGAAATCCACAAATCAACATGGAAATACTACTAAATCATGATAGCATAAAGCATCCAAAATCGATCAGGTAACGAGGTCATGCAAATAGCGATCAGACTAATCATCCAAGTAACAAGATCATACAATAGATTGAATTAATACTTAAAAATTTACAATAAGATACGTAGTACGTCGAGCGAAATAATTCAAACAAGGAAACCCTCATGTATATACCATATGTCTCGAATTGTAAATAATTAAATATCAATCCCGATCTATGTATGAAAAGAAATACAACCGGCCTACATCTCACAAGAAGTCATACCTAGTCAAAACTCATATTCATGAATAACCGGTTGTTCACAAATCATCCACATGTATCGTTTCACTGCCCCCTCAGACCCACCCCAGTGCTACACAGGAATTTCACTGGTGCGAGCCTGGAAATAATCAACAATCACAATATCACCCCCCCTCAGACTCACCCCAGTGCTACACAGGAATTTCACTAGTGCGAGCCTGGAAATAATCAACAAGCATAATATCACATCACCTCAGACCAACCCCAACGCTACACAGGAATTTCGTTGGTGCGAGCCTGGAATAATCAACAATCACAATATCACATCACCTCAGACCCACCCCAACGCTACACAAGAATTTCGCTGGTGCGAGCCTGGAAATAATCAACAATCACAATATCACATCACCTCAGACCCACCCCAACGCTACACAGGAATATCGTTGGTGCGAGCCTGGAATAATCAACAAGCATAATATCACATCCGATCATTTAAACCAGGAATTCCTCATCTCAATTCTTGTCGCTTTTCTAAGTCAACAAACACAGGTATCTAGGTCCTATACACGACACGCTAGGCCACTAAGAACATGAACGGTTATCAACAAAACAAGAAATAATAAATAAATATAATTATTTTATGCAAATCATATTATGAACATGACTATATAGACTAGCGATGAATCAGGTATACATATATGACAATGAATGAGTATAAATAAGAGTGTCAACATGTCGGTGTCAATGTACATGAAATGTCGTGTTCTACAACTATAAATCACACGGTCATAACACAAAATAAACTTTTACCAAAATAACTTTTTTGAAAACATTTATCATTCTAAAATAATTTTCTTCCACAACATAAATTCAAAAATATAATAATAATTTTATTATGCAAAATAAACTCTTTAATTTATTATATTTGTCCTGAAAATACTATTTATCCCATAATTACTATCCATTCAAAATTATTCATCAAACCCACGCAGATAAATATTAACAGATCTAATATTGCAGATAATTCATAATAACTAGAAAAATAGTTCTGAGCAAGTGAGATCTTGCCTCGGTGTATTCGTCGAACGAGTCGACGTCGACGTGCAAGTCCTCGGCGAGCGTCGGTGTGACGGCGCGAGTTTGTCGAGGAACTAGACGACGAAGGCTGTAGGCGGATCTGAGGAGGCAACGGAGTTGGCGTTCATCAGGCAGAGCTCAATGGCGAGGAGGTGCTGACGGCGCCGACTCAGAGGGAACGGCATGGGGTTGCAGGGGTTTGGCGGGGGCGTGTCGGTGTGCGGAGGACAGCGGCGACGGGTCGCGCAAGTCGCAGCGGCGAGAGGGCAGAGCTCGGAAGCGGAGAGTCTGAGGTGGCTGTGTGGTCGGGTGGGTAACGGCTTGGATCTGAAGAGAGATGAAGAGGGTCCGAAGTTGACGGCGATTGCTGAGCTCAGGTCAGGGGCGGCCATGGCTGGCGGTGGTCAAGGCTGCAGGAGGTCGGAGGCTGGTCGGAGCGGCAGCGCGAGCAGGGGCAGCGAGCTCGGACTGGAAGAGATGGCCGACGGCACTGTGGGCGTGTGGGGCTGTGGAGATCTGGTCGGAGTTGGGTGGTGGGGCGGAGAGCGGCGGTGTCGAGCGTCGGCTACGCTGGACACGGGTTCAGGTGGCAGTTCTTGGTCGGAAGGAAGAGGGAGGAGCGGAGGCGGTGTTGGCTGGAGCTTGAGGCGGTGGAGGCTGAGCTAGTGGGGTAGTGGGGGGCGCTGGAGCTCGCCGGCGACGAGCGGGGGTCGGGGAGAGGAAGAAGGAGAAGATGATGGGGTGTTTGTGGTCGGGTTCGGTGGTGGAGATGGGTGCGGTGGTGATGTCTGAAGAAGAAGATGAGCTGGTAGAGGGATATATGGAATAATTCAGGAGAGAGATAATATTTAGAGGGGGAAAACGTGATTTGGGGAGTAATTAGAGGAGATGGGAATCAATTTAGGGGATTTGATCTCGGAAGATGTAATTGATCATGATTTGGGGATTTGCTTTGATTACGGGAGAATTATTTGGTATGATTTTGAATTTTGAATTTTGAATTTTGAGAGAAAATGGAAAGAATGATTTATGGCTGGAGAAAATCATGGGGAGTGATTTGGGGTTGATTGGAAATTGATTAGGGAGATTATGGTAGGAATTCAAATGAGAGAAAAGTAAGGAGGAAGAAGATTATGGGAATATATTTATTTATTTATTTATTCATAATATTAAAAAAAATCATTATAATAATAATGAACCATATAATAACATTAATAAATAATTAACAGCTAAATATTTATATATTTACATATGTACTAATATACTAAGCTCAAGTTTACATTAATAATAACAAGGTCACTAATAATATTAGCTACCAAAAGACTATATAAAATCATTAAACCATAAATTAATATTTAGTAGAATTAATAAATACAAGACTATATATTTTATTATTTATTTATTTTGAAAACTCAAAAAAATTCCAGAAATTAGGAAAAGTATTAACAAAATATAATATAATATTTTAAATACTAGAAAAATTTATTTAAATATGTATCAAAATTTACGGTTGTTACACCAAGAAAGGTGCCAAAAGAAGTTATGAATTATTGGAAATCATACACACAGACATTTGTTGTCCAGACATGGATGCATACCGTGATAAGTACTTCATCTCTTTCATAAATGATTACTCGTGATACATGTATCTCTACTTGCTCAACAGTAAGAATGAAGCACTAGATGCTTTTAAGGTGTTTAAAGCAGAAGTAGAGAAACAATGTGGCAAACAAATTAAGATCGTGAGATCCGATAGAGGTGGAGAATACTATGGTAGATATACTGAGAGTGGCCATGCAAATGGTCCATTTGTGAGGTTTCTTCGTGAAAATGGGATTGTTGCCCAATATACTTTGTATGGCTCTCCGGACCAAAATGGAGTAGCTGAAAGAAGAAACCGAATATTATTAGACATGGTGCGTAGCATGCTTGCTAGCTCCAAACTTCCTAAATCCTTGTGGACTGAAGCTCTCAAGACTCCTTTTGAGTTATTCAAAGGTTGGAAACCAAGTTTGCGATATGTACGCATTTGGGGATGTCCGTCCGAACTAAGAGTCTACAATCCACAAGAAAAGAAGTTGGACCCAAGGACCCATAAGTGGGTATTTTGTTGGATATGCCGAAAGGTCTAAGGGATACAGATTTTATTGTCCATCTCATAGCACTAGGTTTGTGGAATCAAGAACTGCTAAATTTCTTGAGAATGACTTGATTAGTGGGAGCGATCGATCTCAGGGCATTGGTCTTGAGAAAGATCATTTAGATGCTCATTGTGCCACTTCAAGCAACGGACTGATCGTTGTTGTTAACAACGTGCCTATAGTACAAATGCGTGTTGAAGAACCAGTTCACGAAATATCACAAGCTGTTGATCCTGATTTAGTAGATGTTGAAGTTCAACAAATACCTGAAGTTGTTGAACAACTAGCTGAACAACATGATCCTGATCCTCAGGAAAATGTTGATGCAGCATTAAGAAGATCTGCTAGAGTAAGGAAATCGGCGATTCCTAGTGACTATGTCGTGTATCTACAAGAGTCTGACTACAATGTTGGAGCAGAAAATGATCCTGAGACGTTTTCACAAGCCATGAGTTCTGAGATTTCAAACTTATTGTACAATGCCATGAAAGATGAGATGGATTCTATGGCATCAAACTGAGTATGGGATCTCGTCAAGTTGCCTGATGGTATAAAAGCCACTGGATGTAAATGGGTTTTCAAAACAAAGAAAGACTCACAAGGCAACATTGAGAGATATAAGGCCAGACTCGTTGCCAAAGGATTCACTCAAAGAGAGGGAATCGACTACACGGAGACATTTTCTCTTGTATCTAAGAAAGATTCTCTTCGGGTCATTATGGTATTGGTTGCCCATTTTGATTTGGATTTGCATCAAATGGATGTGAAAACGACCTTTCTTAATGGTGACCTAGAGGAAGAAGTTTATATGAAGCAACCTGAAGGTTTCTTCTCTAGTAATGGTGAGCACTTGGTCTGTAAGCTTAATAAGTCCATATATGGATTAAAACAAGCTTCACGCCAATGGTATTTGAAATTCCATGACGTTATCACATAATTTTGTTTTGAAGAGAACGTCATTGATCAATGTATATACCAGAAGGTCAGTGGGAGCAAGTTTTGCTTTCTTGTGCTATATGTGGATGATATTTTGCTTGCGGCAAATGATAAAAGTTTGCTATATGAGGTAAAACAGTTCCTCTCGAAGAACTTTGATATGAAATATATGGGTGAGGCATCTTATGTCATTGGCATTAAGATCCATAGGGAAAGGTCTCGAGGGATTTTGGGTTTGTCTCAAGAGACCTATATCAAAAAGGTTTTAGAGAGATTTCGGATGAATGATTATTCACCGAGTGTAGCACCTATTGTGAAGGGTGACAGATTCAGCCTAAATCAATGCCCTAAAAATGAGCTCGAGCAGGAACAGATGAAAAACATTCCATATGCTTCACCCGTTAGAAGCCTAATATATGCTCAGGTCTGTACCAGACCTGATATAGCATTTGCTGTTGGAATGCTAGGAAGATATCAGAGTAACTCAGGTATTGACCACTGGAGAGCTGTAAAGGAGGTGATGAGATACCTTCAAGGAACAAAGGATTACATGCTCATGTATAGACGGACCGACGATTTGGAAGTGGTTGGTTAC
The DNA here is from genome assembly GCF_001876935.1 of Asparagus officinalis. Taxonomy (NCBI): domain Eukaryota; kingdom Viridiplantae; phylum Streptophyta; class Magnoliopsida; order Asparagales; family Asparagaceae; genus Asparagus; species Asparagus officinalis. The sequence continues at coordinate 132,043,393 of NC_033797.1, forward strand.
TCTGATGCGGATTTTGCTGGATGTGTTGATTCATGCAAATCAACATCAACATACATTTTCATGCTTGCCGGTAGAGCCGTGTCTTGGAGGAGTGCAAAGCAGACTTTGACTGCTACTTCCACTACGGAGGCCGAGTTCGTATCATGTTTTGAGGATACGTCACATGGTGTATGGTTGAAGAGTTTCGTGTCAGGGCTCAGAATTGTGGATTCAATTTCTAGGCCAATAAGACTGTATTGTGACAACTCAGCTGCTGTTTTATGGCTAAGAATAACAAGAGTGGTAGTCGTAGTAAGCATATCGACATCAAATACTTGGTCATTAGAGAATGTGTTAAGGAAAAGAAAGTGGTCATTGAGCACCTTAGCACTGAGTTGATGATTGCTGATCCTTTGACTAAAGGCATGCCATCAAAGAATTTCAAGGATCATGTAGTAAGAATGGGACTTGGTTCCATGATGTAAATATTCATTGTACGTACATTTGATCTTTTATTGAAACTCTTATTCAGTTGATATTTCTCATTTGTTTTTGTGCACATACATATATGTTTATTTTATTGAGAAATATCATTAAAGTTTAGACCTCGAATAAACATAGGGTTTATTCATTAAATCGTTTGGGATTGAGAGACACGATCCATTGTGATACATGGAAGATACTACTCAACATTAGAGAACATATCGCCATGATTCATGTATTTTGTTTTTCATTAAGGTGGATGATGGAATGTTTGGACCAAGTGGGAGAATGTTGGTTTTATTCTCTCGGTTGGTTACAAAGTGGTCCAATAACTTCTCATCATCAAGAGAGTTGGTTATAACTTAACCAACCACTTTGCCCACTAATTCGATTATTGCTTTTTGATGGAGAGAGTGGAAAAAGAATATATATCTCGGTTGGTCCCTAATACCTGCTCTTCAATTTTTTGAAAAGAAAATACACCATCTATTAGTAAAGAGATAAGGTTTAGAAGATCTTCTAGAAATCAACATCTATTATCCATTGTATAAGACAACAATGGCTGGAGGTTAGTTTAATCAATTTTGCTTCCGTTTTGATATAGATTATAATTTTCAGTTTCTAAACATGTTTAAATCAAGTATTTGAATTTCTATCATGTTTAGATGACTTTAGTAATTTCATTTTTTTTTAACAAAAGTGTCACCGGCTTCAATTTAATACTAAAATGACGAAGCGGTGTCACTTTATATGTCTTTTGGTATTTTAGCCAACAATGATCTTTACGTAAAAAAAAATATGGCTATCATATTGATCTGGCAATAAAAAGGAATGTTTATTGCGTTATAAGTCACAATCGCACACAAAATTTAATCGTGCCCAACCTCTGTAACTTTTGCATAAGGGTCATCATGCCATCAAGCTCCATCTGCAGAAAATAGCCAATATATCTGTACAGCGTTTGCTAAAAATCCTGTGACTTCGCTCTTTTTCCTACGAAAACACGTCTACGCTTGTAGCACTTCTCCTTTTCCTCCCCATCTTAGTTGTAATCCTTGAAAGAGTATCATCATCATCATCATCATCAAGAAACAACAAGCTCCCACCTTGGTCCACCAAAGCTCCGACTCATAGGAAACCTTCACCAGCGCTCCCCTCCATCAATCGCTCCGTTATCTCTCCAAGAACCATGGACCTCTCATGCTCCCCAAGCTAGGTCAAGCCCCGACCCTCGTCCTCAGACATGGCCAGAGAGACTCTGCGTACCCGCGATCATATTTTCGGTAACAGGCCTTCATTACTAGCTCCAACTATTATGCTGTACGGAGCCAGAGATGTGGTCTTTGCACCGCGTAGTCAGCACTGGCGACGAACCAAGAAGCTACGCGTTAGTCACCTCTTCAAAAATATGAAGATGGTTCGATCTTTTCGCTCTGTTTGTTGAAGAGGAAGGGGCATTTACGGTGTCGAGCATATCTGATACGTTCCCATCACGTGCTGCAGTCGATGTGAGGTCGGTCTCGAATGTGCTCGTGAACAGGCTCTTGTGTAGGGTTATATCTGGCAGATCAGCGTCGGTGATTTTGTGCCATGGCTTGGATGGTTGGTCGGAGTTTCAGGCTTGAAGGCGAGGGTTATGAAATCTTTCAGAAAATGGGATGCTCTTCTCGACGGGGTCATTGGAGAAAATGCGAACAAATTGAAAGAAAAGGTGGACGGAGAGAAATTAGGTTTCATAGACGTTCTTCTTGCTCTTCAGAGCGAAAAAGATGCAGAGATCTCGCTTGAATATGAAAAAACAACGGCATCTCCTGAAACTTTTCGGGGTCACCCATCGATCTGTCTATCTCTTTGCACGTTTTCATATGCTACTTCTTTTATGGCACGTAACACATTTACAACGATATTGATATAATCTTATTCAACTAAGAAAGTTGCGCAATATAGCCATTGTAAAATCTAGTCGTCCAAGTTTTACATGCTGAACGGTAAGAGTTGCCTGAAAATACACAACAACGGAGCAACAAAAAAAAAAAACCAGCTCGAAACCCTATTTTTGGAAAAACATATTCATGTCTTCCACTTCAACGCTTCGCTTTTGTTGTTCGACAATATTTAAATCAATTCACTGCTGGAAAATCCCTTTTTTTTTCCTTCTTGGTCCAATTTCTTTATCAGTGAGCTTGGTCTTCTTGACAAGCTTCAGAGCCACAACTCCAATTCGGACAACCTAGAAGTCGGTTTGATTTGCTACAATTGCAAACATTGCAATTGCAGTTTCATGCAACTATGACACTTTGGACTAATCGCAATTGTCCGTTACACCGCAACTAATCAATGCGCTTCCAGTCCCAGTTGACGACTTGCACATTACACAATTTGGACGTAAGCTGCAATTTATAACTAACTGTTTGAGCTGGGAATAGAGTTTATATTGCAACTTTGCGCTTGCGAATATGCAAATATCTTTAAAACATGAGGATACAGTGAAAATTGTATAAGATACATGAAGTATGCAATATCAACAAAACCTAAAGATACATATATTCACAAAAAGAACTACTATTGTTATTATCATCAATCAAAGCAGTAGGGAAAAGCTCCTACATGTTTCAGTGTCCAATCTAGAGGCTAATACTGCCACTGCCAATGCTGCAAGTAATAACAACATATAAGCTGGCTAATCCCTATCCAATCTTCTTCAGTTGTCATGAAAGATTAAAAAGTATAAAGGCATATATAAATAGGAACCAATATATTAGTACACTGAACAAGATGTGAACGCGTTTATGGATGAAGTAGCGCCGTAAAGCTGAACAAGATACAAAAAACTTGCTCTTACCCAATACAGTCACCTTCATCTCTCTAAAGAAATGCAGCAAGCTTGTTATTTTTGGTGGGATGCCTCGGTATGAAATCCTCCAGCTTAAGATTAGAATTTAAACATATCTCCCTCAACATCGAATCCCCCTTCGCCATTTTTATGAATTCTAAAACACAACCTAGGACTTCTGATGCAAGCCCAGATTCCAATAAACTCCCTGGCTCTTCTCCCCCTTCATATATTATTTTTCCTATGTCTCTTAAAGAAACCACATCCTCTAGTGCAATTTTGGCAAATATGTGACCAAGGAATTCTGGAGCCTTGGGAGCATCATTAACGGCATCCTCAAGTGAAGAAAGAACATATTCGAACCTGGAACAATTATATGTGAATTTTATTGTTGATGTTGAAAAAAAAAAGTTTGATTATTGTAAGAGCTTGGACATACCCCTGGATGAGCTGAAAATGGCTGAACAAGCTATTTTGATGTTTGCAAAGGCTGATGAGAAGCTTGGCCAAGAGATCTCGTTCTGTTTCTTTCCTTTCAAAGGAGTCTGCGATCCATAGTGATATCATGGAAGAGTAGAAACTAGGGGAATTGAGCTCTTTGATGCATAAAGCTACCTCCTCCTCATCTTTGGCACTGAAAATTAAAGAAGCACCATAATACTTTGTACAATGAAGTAACAATTAGAACAGACTATAGTCCACACAAACATGAGAAGAAAGAATAAACTCGCCCAAGAAAACATAAGGCCTTTATAAGGGCTAGAAGTTGAGAGCTTTTTATTTGACATAATTTGACATTCTTAATTTGAATATTTTCATCATTTCATCTTCTTATAGCTAGAATTTTTCAAAGGTAGGGATCAGTTAACTACATAAAATCTCAGAATTCATCTTCTTATGGCTCAATGAGTATTGTCAAAATTTTATTCAGATATCAACCAGCCTGCAGTACCAAATTGTTGGCCCATAAAATGTCTGACCACAGAGAGAATCACCATAAATTCTCAGGTCCAAGCTTGGGAGGTAATAAATTTTAATGTAAGTGGCCCTGCAGTAGAGTGTGTAACAAGGAATGAGACGAAACAGACTTTTGGAGTAATAATGGCTATGATTGGGGGTTTGGTCTGGGATATGGAGGAAAAGGAGGCAAAAGTAAGCCGAGGCAAAGGTTTTTTATTGATTTCACATCAAGAAAACAATTCGCATGCACCCAGAATTCTCAATCCAACGAAAAAAATCATGCAATTTACAGATCCCCCAAGGTCCAAAGTGAAATAAACTTTGTATCAAACATACTACACATACTAAGGCGAAAAGATACTATAATAAAGTTCTTTAATAACAAGATGCACAACAATAAAATGTATCAAGCAATACTTAACAATAATAAATGACTCATGCATAACTCCAAAATGAGCAAGAAAGGATAAAAGATTGGGGAAAGATAAGAGCGACAAGAGAAAGGAATGTAAATAAGCAAACAAAAATAGAAGAAATTTGATTTTGTTCTGGAGGTATTTTGCAGCAGATGGCAGTGAGGATGGGAACCAGCAAACAACATAGTGCTACCTTGCTGGAGGCTGCGAATCAGCACACAGTAGATGCAGAAATGTCTCCACAGTAGATGCAGAAATGTTTCCATGAGGTGGCAGATTGAATCGTAAGGGTTTTCTTCCTCATTGCTACCAAATAGCAACGGGATAACCATCAGCTAAATTGGGGTTAAGAAATTGGATCTGGTGTTCAGCACCTACTGACATCGTGACACTCCTTATATAAGGCTTTTTCTGGTATAAGTAAAAAAGGATTATGTTTGGCATTTTTTATCCAAACCCTAAGAATATTACAGTTTTTAATTAATTATACAAATAGGCTAAGAAAAACTCCATGCTTAAGCACATTGAAGTAGAGTGGCAAACACCCTTGGACCACCAAGGCAGGCTAATTACCTATGCTGCTGCTTTCTGAAAATTTTGGGACTTTAACATTTAACTTGCATGTAAAATACTAAGTTTTTCCATTCAACTAGATCCAGTTGAATTTAGCAGTTAAACTTCCTCATCATGCACTTAAATGCTGCTTGAGGGTGCTTCTTAACATATCTTGTATAAAACAGTATTCCACTGCTGTGAAATCTACAAGGAGATGGAATGATTAGGGAGCAAGATTAATCAGAACTAAAGACATGCCGTGAAATCTACAAGGAGATGGAATGATTAGGGAGCAAGATTAATCAGAACAACTAAAGACATGCCGCAGTGTAACTTCCTGAATTTGTTTTTGTGACATTTTCCTTTGAAATTCAGGGGTTGAAAACAAAGGCATGCCTCAACATGAAATCAACAGGTGACCTTTGCAATCACCAGAAGCAAGGCAATGTCTACTTTATCTCGTTTACAGAGAAGCATATAGTAAACAATTTTGCTAGGCATTCACTGATAACATATAGATAAGGTAATATCAGCAAGAAACAAATCAGCTGAGAAAAAGAACATACCTATAGAACTCCCTTATGGCAGATACGGACTTCTCCCGTAAATCTTCTTCAGATAAAAATTTTGACTGAGACGGTGTCTCTACAATTCCACTTGAAGATCCATGTATTCTCCCAGAAGGGTTAGTTGATGCAGATTTATCATTCACATCAATCCGGAAGTCCCTGTTACAAAAAGTATTACAATCTTGTGGACTTCGTTTATCTAAAATGTACCTGAACACTTATCTTGCACATACCTTAACATGCTTTCTCCTCTAATGGACATACCCCGAGCTAGACCACCTTGAGGACCTAAAGTGATGGAATTGTCATCAGTGGTCCTTTTCGGGAGGGGAACAGATAGCACCCTACTCTCAAAGTGATTTCTGTCATCCGCTCGAGTATCTTGATTGGTATACCCACGGAACTGAGTAGGTAAACCACGAGCAGCGCCAATTTGCTGAGAATTTGGAGAAGATAGCAAAGCAGATCCTCTCAGGTTATAATCAGCAGGAGGTCCTCGTCTTGGTCCAGAAGTAATGACAGGGCCACGAGCCAATCTGCCAGCTTGAGCTTGCCGCTCATGTGCTGCATCTCTGTGAACCTCATCAATCTTCTTTGGCCCTTCAACTTTTCTTCTCTCTTTCCAATTATTCTTTCTAAGATCAATTGTGTCCCTTAGCAAGAATCTAGTTCGAGGTAATAGCTTCGGATGGGTAGAAAGTTTTGAGATCCTGTCAAAATATGCATCCATATGTTCCTTGGCCTTGGCATGATCTATCATGGCCCCTATTGTGCTCATCAACTTACACAAAGATTCAAGATCCTCCTCATCAGGATCCTGATATTCTCCCAGCAATTTTTGTATACATGCATGCATGATCCTCTCTGTCAGCATTCTCTTTTTGTATAATTCTCCTATCAGACGAATATTTCCAAGCATCCGTCGTCGTGCCTTGATTCGTTTCTCTTCTCTTTGTGCTGCAGTTTGTTTGCTTTCACCTTCCTTTTCTATTCTGCCCGCTTCCTCCTCTCTCTCACCTCTTTCAAATTCTTCTTGGCACTTGTTGAGAAGCAACCTTTTAAAGGTAATTTTTTCATTGTCCTCGACGAAATCTGGTAATTCATTAGAAAGGCAGGCACAGAAATTTGCATACATCTCACAAAAGGTTGGCTCCGACAAGGCTTTATCAAAAATCTGGGAAATGACCCCAGTAAGAGTAACTGTGTTGTCGATGTTAACCTCTTTAACTTGTAAAAAGAGTTTCTCAAAATTCTGAGGTGTCAACTTGTTAAGTATAGCTTTCAGCTGCCTTTGCTTTGCCTGTTCTATGTCAGACACCTTACCTATTTCATACTTATTTGCAGCCTTATGCATTATTTGAGACGGTGCATGAGGAGAAGGTATAAAACCTCTTTGAGCACCAATAGCACGCTGCCACCTGTCTGAATCAGCATTAGACAGAGGTTGCATAGGCCCAGGGAGAATCCCACTAGCAAAGTGAGTGGATGGATGAGCACGTGAATGCCTGACAGCCAGATTATTAACTCCTTGAGCTGGTCGAGAACTTATATTGGCAACCGCATAACCCATATTTAATCGAATGTCATGCCCAATACCAAAACCAGTAGCTGCTTTGGTCCACTTCTCATCATTTCCATGATAAGGAGATCTATCCAGGATTCTTCCTGGGCTGGGATATGTCCTGACTGGACTAACCATTAAAGCATTTGCTATGTCAGATTCTATCTCAAAGCCTACAGGAAGATCTGCAGATTGCTCAGAAAAGGTCAACAGAAAATCGATGGTGTAGCTCTTTTTACTAGTAGTTTCATTTTTATGAGCCTGCTGTATGTTCTCCACCGCTAAATCTGGAGAAGAGACATCAGCGGCATCTTCCCAATCATCAATCTCAGATGTAATCTGCCCAACTTCTACATCAAGAACATCTTCATTATGGTCATCTGCAAGCACATTCTTTGCATCAACTGTTAAAGAATCATCAATGCTTTCTGATGTATCAACTACTGAATTTTTTTCCTCTGGGCCCTTGTATGCATTATAAAGGTCTGAACTCCCTGCAGCATCTGCCCTAGAGAGAATGTCCTTTAATTTCTTCTTTTTTCCAGCATTAACCTTACTTCTTACAGGATCCAAATTAGGCTTGTCTTTGAGTCCCTCCCTACTGGACGATTCTGTAACTTCACCGTCCAATTTATGTTTATGCCCCAAGGAAACTGAACCTTGTAGAGAATCCTGGCTGCTTTCCGTTTCAAATTTATTTAAAATACTATCAGGGCCTGAAGGTTTATCTTCAGCGGCATGAGAAGATGATAAAGGATATCCGGTATGTTTAGACTCAGAAAATGAAGAAAGAACATCTGTCTTCTTTTCTCCCATTTCAACCTCTAGCCTGCAGTGCACCACCTGTCCAGTCCCTGGCTGCTCTTCACCATGACATAATACATGACTAGCTTTTTCTTCAGGCTTATCAACTACAATTTCTTCATTTTCCCTAGTTGCAGTTGTATTAACAGTTTCAAGAGAATCAGGTGCTGTGGAAACTGGATATGATCCAGCACTTGTGCTATCTTGTAAATCAGCAGATACTTCAGATTTGCCATTCAAAGCTAAATCTTCATGTGCTTTTTCAGTTTCAGCAGATGTATTCTCATGTAAATTTGATGCGGAATCAGAAATTTCAGATATAGTTCTCCCAGCCTTAGAATCCAAAGAAGTTGATGCCTCATGTGAATCTCCCTCCTCAGACAAATAGCGGTTGGTTGCCAACTCCAGTGAAACAGCAGAACAAATAGAAGAATCTCCTGATACTTCCTTTTCCAGTGTAACTCTATATGACTCGGAAAGTGAAGGCACTGCTTTAATCTTGGATTCTGCAGAATTTTCATGTTGTACAGCTGGAAAAGGCAAACCAGTGATAGAAGCAGAAGAATTTGACAGTGAAAGGAACTCAAGCTTCTCCTGAGCAATCATGTCACTGCTATCTTTGATTGACTTCGAGATTGTTTTTGTCATTCCTTCAGAATCTAGTACATCTGGCTACACAGATGCAATAGTACCAATAAATTATAGATAAAGTAAACATGCACAACTACATGAAAACAAATTTCAGCAAGCAAAATTAAAGGATAGGAAAAAATGGACACCTTATTTTGTTGCTGATGATATGCTCTTTTACTAGTTCTTCCCTCCTGTTCCTTTATGGAGTCTGATCTCTGAATAGAATCTCCAACTGGAGTCAAATGTGATGAAGATATTCTAGAAGATGGTGCTGTGGTGGAATGTTCATCTTCAGCTGAAAAAGTATCACTTGCTATTTCAATTGATTTGGGCTGCTGATCAACTTCACCACCCTCTTTCTGAGTTTGCAACTTACTTTGGTGTATTGATCCAGTTTTCTCCTCAAATGAATTGACAGCTGGTCTAATTGTCACACGGACAGAAGGAGGAGCAGAAACTTGCAATGATTGCTCAGGTTTGTTGCCTGATATGGGATTATGGACAGATTGCTTACTGAACAAAATGGTTTGCCCATTTTGACCAACAGGAGTTCTATATCGGGGACCTTGTGAACCTGTAGTCATTTGAGAATTAGATGTGGGGTTTAAAATTGGTGAAGGGTTATAAGAATTAGCTTGCATGGTAGAATGGTAGTTTGTTTGATGAGAGGAACTAAAAGTCAGAACGGCTTGCAGCTTTTGATTGGATGCCTTACTCTCTTTATGCATATCAAGCTTCAACTCTTCATGTGTATCTGGATGAGTTATCTTCACGGTGCTCCTCCTTGTACCAACAAAAGTTACAGGCTGTGGCTGAGAAAATTGTGGGCCAATCCCAAACCCGAGGTTGCCTAACTGAGAAGGCATTTGGTGACCTATTTGATGTGCAAAGCCTAAGCCCTGCCCCTGATGCATCATGGTCGGTTGTTGCAGTGGATGAGACGGGATACTGGGAACAAAAAACTGCTGAGGAGCTTGGGCAATAGGTAATGCCATCGGCATTTGTAGTGAATTGAATGTGACACCTTGTGGTTGCATTTGTGGGCTTGGACCACCAAATTGAATGGGAACTTGAGGCTGTTGAAAGGGGAGGTGCATTGGCATCCCACCTATAGGAAGAACAGAAGATTTTGGTGGTATTGAAGCAGGAGCCAATGAAATGGGAACATGTACATCCCTGTTTGTCTGGGATTGAGGATGAGAATCTCGAGTGCTAGATTGATTAAGGCCAGTCACATCATTCCTCATCTGCTGCTGTTGCTCTTTTAGAGCAGTGGGTGGAGGCATTGTGGATTTGGTCCTGAACGAATCATGATGAGCCTGAGTATGAATAACGAGGTCTCCAAATATCAGCTTAAAAGAATTACCAGGTAAATGATATTAATTTAGCAACTATCAAGAGTGACAAATAATCCATAGTGAGGATGCAATGAAAGGATCTACCACATCAGAATATTAATAATAATAATAGAATCTTACATAGGCTGCAGTTGAAATTTATAAGAAGTACTATAAATGTATACCATTAATGGGAAAGTATGAAGCATCAAAAACTTCACGAGATGTGAATTTCCAATCACCACGCGCCAATATTAACATATAAACTACACGTCTTTCCTTCCAGAGACACAGACTAATTGATAAGCATGTACTAGTTTTCAAAATGGCATATTGTCAAGGCATGCACAGCACTAAATTAGAACAAATACAGGATAACTTGGAGGATAAGAGACCAATTTTCTAAAATAAGTACTAAAAGGAGTGCACAAAAAGATTCTGATCAAAAAAAGAAGTTAACAAAAAGATTTGATGCAAATAAAATGAGCCTCGCTCAGGATGATGATCAGAAATAACAAACTATGACTAGAGCTTGGCCAGGTGGATGAATTGGGGATACTGCATTATGAATAAGGGTTGAGGATATTTAGATGTACAGGTCCTACTGTGGTGGTTTTAGTTAAATATCAACCTTGACTATTTAAGGTTGAATCTCTAACTTGGTGTATTACTTTTAACGTATTCAAAATTTGGAAGGATGAAGCAAGTGAAGCTTCCATGGTGCTGTGTAAAATACAGGCCTTGATGGTTTATGCTATAATGCTAAAATTTCCAAGACAAGAATAATTGATGGTGTTTCTGCACCTGAGAAAACAAGGCCGGGTCAAACATTCTATAAAGAAAAAAGTGGACATAATAAATACTTAGTTATGCAATAATCGTGACTTAGTAAACCAATTAGATCTTCTCAATTAAATAAACAGGAAAGTTAACAGAAGGACAAAAGCATAAGTCCTAGCTCAATTCTGGAGGAAGTCCTATCTCAGTTAAAAGATATATTCAATAAAATCGAACTCTGTGTAAAGTATGATATAATATATACTCCTCAGCTCCATGAGTATGAACCAAAAAGAAAGCATCGGAACATTAAATCTTAATATCTGATCAACTTGGTAAGTGTATACTCCAACAAACAAAAGATAACTGCTGGCCAATCTAATGATGTAGCAACAAAGTAATGGAATAATCAGTCATTAGCCGATAATTGATCATTTACTATATACTAAAACTAAAGGGAGGTAGATAAGCACTGTTCACTTCCACAGTAGAACCTTCTTTTAACTCTCAAAACCCCCTCTAAAATCCCCAAACGGAAAACTTCAAATACTAAACTCTGCTACCACTCAATCTCTCTCTTTCTCTCACTTCTTCTCTTCCTCGCATAGCCACTCCCCAAACTCTTCTCGACCCTTTAAACAACTCGTCAAACCCGAAGTTCCCAAACCCCAACAACCACAAGGACGACGACAATACTACAGAGACTCACTGTCATCATCCCCATCAATGATGATGGATTCTAGGTCTTTGTCGCAATGTGGTGGGTATCATGGTCAGGGAGCTTGGAAAGCGAGGTGGGAATGCGGGATTTGTGCTTGCTCATGGCCAGGTGGGAAGAGAGGGATGGAGTGTCTAAGGTTGGAAATTTTGAGGGTTTGGGCTTAGGATTGGAGATTTTCATTAAAGATTTTGGGAGGTGGGCGTTGGAGATCTTGGGAAATTAGACCTCAGTGTTGGCGAAGTGGAGAAGAAAAGGCTGAGAGTGGATATTTTTGGAATTGTTATTGCCGAGAAAAAAGGAGAGGAAGGAAATGTAGACGAGTGTAAAACAATGGGTATACACAGTTAAATTTAAGTAATTAAAAAGAAGGGGGGGAGGCGGAGATAGGACTGCATATTAGTTGCAAACATATATGTTGTATGCACATTATATATGTGTAAGTGTAAAACAATGGATATACACAGTTAAATTTAAGTAATTCAAAAAAAAAAGGGGGGGGGGGGGGGGGGGGAANNNNTGGTTGCAAACATATATGTTGTATGCACATATGTGCTTTATCTTTGAACTTATGGTATTACAAATATCGTCTTATCTTGAATGAAAAAGCAAGAACGAATATAGAAAAAAGGATATCTAATTAAATAAATTTTGTTTGCTAATTAAGTACTAGATTATCATGACTATAATTGATGAGGAAGAATTCTAAAACATTAAGTTGTAATAAACGAGTTAGTGTAAACTTATCACAGAAAAGATCACTTGTGATTTATCCAAATAATATATTTTCTTTTGGTTCATATGTACACTTGATATGGAGGCATTTCAGTTAAAAATAAAGCAACACCAATTTCAGTTGTATTTGCATCTCCTGTTAAAATTAGAGGCAGGATGAATCTAAGCGCGAAACCAGATATCAAAATAGAGACATGATGAAATTTAGTTAACCGCTACCATTTGATTCCAGCACTTTACTTAATATGAATAGTCATCCTTTTCAAAAAAAATTATTTGATCTTTTAAATTTACATTAAATATGACCTTACGTCAGGATATTAGAAACGTGATTTAGTAAAGACCATCTCTGGTCTGTGGTGGAAAATAAGTACAAAAGTCCATCTGTAAAGAATTTTGAGAAATTAGAGATGCAATCTGCGGAATCCATTACATGCATAAGCATCCAAATTTTTCATATATAATTTAGTTCACATATTTTTCTAGAATTATATTTCATTACTAATAGTTGAACATCACATGAGTCTCTTTGATTTAATATTGCCTGATGTTGTTCTTGTATTCTTTGTGATAGTATTTTGATCTCATGGTCAGATATAATGAAATACAAGCTTAAGGAGCCTAACTATGAGCAATTAATATAACTGTTTGGAACACATGATACATTTTGTCTTTTGACCTCGTCTTTTTATAAGCCAGTAGTTAGATTTAACGAAGTGATTATATTTATAACCATCTCATCCGAAGTTTCACTTTAGGTTGGTACCCTTTACTATTACTTCTATATAATAAAGCTTTTGGGTAATATAGTTTAGATAAGCATTATTTTCTATCTACAGTGATTATCTAAAATATAAGGAAACTTTTATCCACAACTTAAAAAAGAAATTTCTAAACTAAACAAGTAAGCCATTATTTTTCTGGCTTCTTTCAGATTAATGTTGCGGCATCACGTGGGCCAATTTTGCTTGTTTTCCCTAACAGAAAACTCATACATCAGTAAGTGAACAGAGCTAGACTGTTGCTCAGCATCAATGAAACTAGGGCAAGGTGCCAAGGTCATCTTCCTCAATCCATCTGTCCTTCATAGCTGAACATCTACTTGGGCGGATGATACAGGAGATCAAGCATTGGACGAGACAAGAAGAAAAGCACCTGTGTCGACTCAGACTTCAGATTAGGAAAGAGTTCTTTTGGTTATTTCCTTTTTGATTAGAAAAGAGTTCATTTGGTTATTTCCTTTTAGATTAGGAAAGAGTTCTTTTGGTTATTTCCTGTTTTTATTAGGAAAGAGTTCTTTTGGTTATTTCTTTTTAGATTAGGAAAGAGTTCTTTTGGTTATTTCCTTTTAGATTAGGAAAGAGTTTTTTTGGCTATTTCCTTTTAGATTAGGAAAGAGTTTTTTGGTTATTTCCTTTTAAATTAGGAAATAGTTCCTTTTTTGTTATTTCCTTTTAGATTCAGACTTTCTTTTTTATTAGAGTTAGGATAGGTTTAGTTGGTTATAAATAATAGTTCCTTTTGTAAATCAAATAATTAACTTTCAATTATTCAATCAAGAGAATTGTTCTTCATTGTTTTTCTTCTCAAGTTTGAGAAACCTAAGGCTTGTGGATTCATGCTTATTTTCTACCTGCTATTATCAGGGCTCGTCGGCATCAGAACAATATCCGATCGGTCTTCCCGTTTCTACGTCTGCGTCAAGTGGTATCAGAGCTTCGACTTCAATATCCTCGACAATGACAGATGACGGTGAGAATAAACTTTCTCTACAGGATCTTTCTGTAAGGATGGATTCTATGGATAGAAGATTTGGCACGTTGGAGACGTCTCTTCAGAACCTTCAACAAGTCATTGAAGGACTTACCCTTCACCTCAATAATGGGAATAACTTCGCTGACGGTCTTCACCTAAGCGACCCAGAGTTAGGCTACCCTGACATCTACCCCCGTACAATCCCCAACCCCCTCTAGTTCATCCCCCTCTATATCAACCACGTCCAAACCCAACCCCTCCATAGCAGCCCCCTCCGTATCAACCTCCTCCATATTAACTCCCTCCACATCATAAACGACATCCCAACCAACCCCCTCCACACGATGAATCCAATGACGAAGGAGCTATGGTGCCCAATTTGAGGGATCATAGTACGACAACGTCTCAAGCAAAGAAGGAGGGCGACCTTATAGCAGAGATCGAGGCAAAGGCTACAACCCTCGTCATAACTACCACCGACAAGGCCGACATCATCAGGAACAAGAATATCAGATGAAGGTAGAACTTTCTTCCTTTGGAGAAAATCTGGACATAGAGGCTTTTTTGGATTGGCTATATGGAGTGGAGAAGTTCTTTGAGATGGCTAATGTACCCGAAGAAAATCAAGTAAAGTTTGTGGCATATCGTCTCAAAGGAGGAGCCGCGGCATGTGGGATCAAACTTAAAACACTAGGCGACGGCAAGGCAAACAACCAGTTTGGGTTTGACGACGCATGAAGCAATTACTCCAGGCTAGGTTACTACCACCCGACTACTAACAGATCATTTACAATCAATTCAAGCAATGCCATCAAGGCATCAGATCAGTAAGCGCTTATACCGAAGAGTTCTTCCGTCTTACTTCTCGTTGCGATTTGTCAATGAGCAAGGAGCAACTCGCGGCCAAATATATCGGAGGTTTGAAGTATTCAATTCAAGAAAATGTGACCATCCACAACATGTACTTTGTGGACGAAGCCCATAGCATGACTCTCAATGCGGAAAGATTGACCTCCAATATGTTACCTTTCAGACAAGCCGAACAGGGAGGTTCGGTCGAGAAGGCGAGAGGTGAGTCGGTCGGGCAAAGGACGACTGATCGGCATGTTCCTCCACGGTCGGCCGAGCGATCGACAACTCAACCACAGCTCCCGACGACTCAAGCAAATACGTATGCCAAGCCGACTACAAAAAAGTATTTCCGATGTCTCCAACCAAGACACAAGTCCAACGAGTGCCCGCAGCGACGAAAGGTTAATCTAGCGGATTATGAAGAGGCGGAGGACGGACACACTGCATCTGAAGAGTATGAGGAAGAAGTTGTCGAGATTGAGGGCGACAATGTGTCGTGTGATGTTCAAAGACTCTTATACGCTCAGAAGACACCAGATTCATCACAACGACACCAAATTTTCTTTTCTAGATGTTCAGTCAACAACAAGGTATGCATCCTCATCATTAATAATGAAAGTTGTGAGAATATTGTGTCAAAGGCTTTGGTGGACACTTAAAACTGCCGACTGAAACAAAGCATGTGTCATACCATAGGATGGATCAAGAAGGGTCCCTCCGTGAAGGTGACCGAAGTATGTCGCGTACCACTGTTACTAGACAAGACTTATAGTGATTCTGTTGCTTGTGATGTTGTGGATATAGACGTGTGTCATGTCTTGTTGGGACGATCGTGATAGTATGATATCGATGCTAAGCATGGCGGCAAGAAGAATGAATATTTTTTCGTATGGATGAACAAGAAGATCATTTTACCACCAATTCCATCCTCCCTAAAAAACCCAAAGGATCAAAAATCCAAACGTATTTCTCTTTGCAACAAGGGAGAGTTTCTAGCCGAGTCGAAGGAGTTGAAGCAGAGGTTTACTTTAGTTGTTAAAGAAGAAGTGAAGACTCTCGTTGAGGTTCCAGAAAAGATGACGTCGTTGCTTAAGGAGTCGAAATGTTGGTTCCCGATGAGCTACCAGAGGGTCTTCCACCCATGAGGGATACTCAGTACCCGCAGGAGAACAAGGTTTTGCAGGATACCATTGAGAAAGCCAATGCAAAGTTCAAGACGCAAGCGGACAAGAAGAGGCAACTCAAGGTCCTCAAGAAGATCTTCAAGAAGATCAACGATAATGCATATGTAGTGGATCTTCCAGAAGGAATGGTTATGTCGAAGACATTCAATGTGACGGATATTTCTGATTATCATCCTTTAATCAAGTTGTATTCGAGTGATGCGAACTCAGAGATGAGTTCTTCTGAAGGAGGGACTGATACATGAGATCAAGCATAGGACGAGACAATAAGAAAAGCACCTGTGTCGACTCGGACTTCAGATTAGGAAAGAGTTATTTTGGTTATTTCCTTTTAGATTAGAAAAGAGTTCTTTGATTATTTCTTTTTTTATTAAGAAAGAGTTTTTTTGGTTATTTCCTTTTAGATTAGGAAAGAGTTCTTTTGGTTATTTCTTTTTAGATTAGGAAAGAGTTCTTTTTTGGTTATTCCCTTTTAGATTCAGAGTTTCTTTTTTATTAGAGTTAGGATAGGTTTAGTTGACTATAAATAATAGTTCTTTTTGTAAATCAAGTAATTAACTTTCAATTATTCAATTAAGAGAATTGTTCTCCATTGTTTTTCTTCTTTCAATTATTCAATTAAGAGAATTGTTCTCCATTGTTTTTCTTCTCAAGTTTGAGAAACCTAGGGCTTGTGGATTCAAGCTTGTATTGTTCTCCATTGTTTTTCTTCTCAAGTTTGAGAAACCTAGGGCTTGTGGATTCAAGCTTGTTTTCTACATGCTATTGTTAGGGTTCGTCAATATCGGAACGATATCTGATCGGCCTCCTCGTTTCAACATCTGCGTCAGCGGATGAGGAAGCATCACAATGTAAAACATGACGTACACCCACTGATGTAAAATGGTGTATAAAAGTAGATAGATTTTGTGGGGAAAAACACAGGTGAACAAAAGGAAGGACAGAAATTTAGTTAAGAGAAAATTGGTGTAACTAGAGGTGTAGAAATTAATTTAGTGGACACAACCGGATCTTCAACCTAACAACAAGATACAATAACTTTGTTGTTGACCAGTTCTTCATATTTTGCTGTGTAGAGGGCTAAAATCTCTAAGAAAGTTGCTAAGATGAAAACAAATTCTATTTAGTTATTCTCAAAATATTTTGTAAGATGTATATTCTTAAACAAAAGATTTTGAGGAATCCTCCCCAGTTGATATACTGGTTTTAAAATGATCAAACTTCCAGTAACACTACAAATGAGACTAGTTCAGGTCTGGCTCAACAGTAAAGAAAAGAGTTGGATAACGGAAAGTCCACAGTTCAAAGAATGGCCTGTGATTCTTGTTCAAATAATAAATAAATCAAGCATTATGATAATCTGTGTCTGAAAGGCACTAGTTAAAACCATGTGCCCGCTAATTTTTGTCTCCTTCTTTACACAAATTTAGGAAATATTTATTAATTATTTCCATATATTCTTTGAATACCTAATTTGTTCTCTTCTAAAATAATCTATTCTATATTTAGTATTTTTCAATGATTGGAGAAAATTAAAACAAGAGAGTTTGTTCAACAAATAGATTGTTTAGCTTAACTTGAATCATCAAGGAGGTTCTCATAATTAGAAATCGAAGAAAAAGAGAGGTCACTAGGAATAAACATATCTATACTTTGACTTCATTACATTTTAAAAGATTCGACTGAGCGATAAATTGATTGACTTAAACTTGGTTAAAAACTTCAAATGAATCTAGAGCTGGAGTAAAGAGATAATCAAATGGCATTTAGCTAGTTCCCTATGG
>NC_033797.1:132061933-132079230 GCF_001876935.1 Asparagus officinalis
GATTTTCATCTATGTGCCTTTAAAGACATGAAAATTAATGGAAACCATGTGAATTTCTAGGAAAGCAAGAGTATTGGGGTTTATATATCAGTATTACATGAATTAGTTGCAAGTTGAAGCTTGAGCTGCATAGGATTGCTGGAAGTCATTTCAACCATTATATGGCTCCAAATTGCATCTGAAGTTGGGACACTTTTTTTAGTTAATATCAAAATACACAGCACAGACAATCAATAGTAAGTATCTGGCGAAAATCTAGTACATGGATGGAAACTTCTAGGAGATAATTATTTCACTTCATGTGATGTGCATTAAAGCATTCGATAGTAATTAAATTAGGAGAACTTAAAAATCTCAACCAGGACAGCAAGAATATGTTTGATTAGTTACGCATCGGGTTTGCTAAAAAATTTCAGAAACCATATAAACATCCAATATGTGAGTTTTTAGTGCACCCTGCATATTTCGCTCAAGAAATATCATTTTTTGTTATGGTATGAGTCTGACATTAACAAACCTGTGCATTCTTCTGCTCATCCAAATTCGGCGGGGCAGAACTCGTCCGAGCAGGTATCTATAGTCAATGAAAACGAATTACTTGACAGATAAAATGATGAAAATGAAAGCAAAGAAGCATACCAAAAACTACAACTTGGAGCTTCAAATGTATACTGACCTGCATCTTGTTCATGATCCCTGGACTTATACTCCCAAACTGAAGAGGAAATGATTCTCGCGATGCACCCCCTGAAAATAATATCATTGTAAACTAAAAGAGGAAAACACCATAAAAGTTCATCCTTCTGACTAGAACACTGACTGAAAAAATCAGCATTCATCAATTGGGATCCTGTCACAAGTCAATTTCTAGAACCCTGTCGAACTAAACTTGCCAGTAATTTCCTAAATATATAACCCATAACAACCTTAAATAAAAATCAACGACAACAACTGATGATATAACACAGTCAATTAAATAAAATAATAAAATGCCCTCCTAAGTATAAACCCAACATAAAATTAGCACTAAAAAGGGATACCTTTAGGTGGAGTTGCTGAGTGAGAAGGCTGAGAAGATGGAGCCTTCGGAATCGGTCTCGAACCTGCATTTGAGGTGCGCAACTCCGATGATCCTACACATGGGAACAAAACGAGAGGATCAAAACCAGAAGAAATGAAGACCTTTATTACGAAATTCATCACTTATAATAACCAAATACCTTGTGAAGATACTGGTACTTGATTCGTGCCAATGGGAGTTGCCCTCGATTGTCCATTGCCTGATTTCTTGAGACTACAAACCCAAAGTTAAAAAACAATCACTAAAAATCAACCAAAATAAAAAAAATTGCGGAAATTACCTCCGAGACGCTGATGAATTTGATGAGACTGGAGGCTGAGCGCGCCCTCGGCCTCTTCCGCCGGAGAATCCCCTCGGATTGCTCGATCGGCCTCTGGTTTGATTTTGGGACATAAATCCCGACCTAAAATGCAAAAAATAAAACGAATTTGGGATCACCAAACCCTGAAGATTCGATCTTTAGAGAGTAAACTCAGTACCTGAAGAAAAGCTGAAGATGGCGATTTGGAGGGGCTAGGGTTTGATTCCCCCTTTAGAAGGAAGGGGAACAAGGGGACTGGAGATTGGCCGGAATCATCAGCGAGAGAGAGAGAGAGAGAGAGAGAGAGAGTGATGAGAGAGAAGTTTCAAGAGTAGCTTTTTTTTGGTGGTTATATTTTGGGGAGGTTACAGAGAGGGGAAGGGGTGAAGGAGGAAGAGAAATAGTAGCGGGGGTATTTTGGGAAAGAATGTATAGGGGCATTATGGAAATAATGAGATGAAAATAGTCAGTCATTCCACTTGCTAATCTTAACTTATCCCCAGTAATTTCTCTTTTATTAAGACTGCTTTAATTCTATACTCAAGTCTACACTTATTGAGATAAACTCAAAGGGACGGAGTGGAAAGTGAAGGGGTGAAATGTGTTTAATTGTATTTGGATATAGATAATAAAGGGACGAGTGGATACGCTATAAAATACATTATATAACATATGTTTGTTTAGATTAAAGGATGGAAAGGAAAGAAAGCTATTTTACCAATATGCCTTTTTAAAGAAATAATAGATAATTATATTAATTATGAGTTCTGATTTTTTTTCTATAGGCAATCTTGAAATTTCAAGAAAAGTTCACTCATCGATCTCTCCCCTCTTCTCTCAATTTGTCCACTTTAGAAGGAATAAGAAAGTGAATAAATTTTCAACTTTAGCCCTTCCCTCCCCTCCCCTTGCTAACTAAAAAGTGTAAACAAACACATTTTTATGATGCTTAACATTATCGTCATCCCCTTCCTCCTCCTTCCCTCTTAAAAAACTCTATCCAACCCCAGCGTAACTATATTAGATTTATTAAGACTACTTTTTTAACAAGAATAGTAGTCCAATGTCAAGATGATACTAACTTTGTACTCAATTTCTTGCATATGAGTTTGAAACTAAATCCTTCTATTATGGGGCAAATCTCGTCAAAATTTTCTCACATGCCAATAGACGTTTGCAACCCCTCAATGGCAGAGGACAATTTACACAATTCAATCAACTTGGTTAAGCACGTGGCACTCAAATGGAGAAATTATTCACATGCGACGAGGGTTTTTAGCTGCTGATGAGAATGGTAGCCAATTCAGTTGTCTCCTTACTGGTTGAGAACGAGACGCTCGAACGGAGACATTACGAGAAGATTTGGATTCTTTTTACATCTAACTTCAATTGTAAGTAACTTATTTATTAAGAAATACCTTATGTCTATATTAACGTTCTCCATCCTCATGATAATCATTATTAGATAAAATAAGTTAGGATAAAATCAGCATGATACAACTATAGAAATGATAAGACTAGATCTCCTATTTTAGTTAGATTTCAACAAAACAATTTAAAAGAACCCCTTTATTTTATTTTTTTATTTTTTTTAATGACCAAGTATTGTAGTCTTTTGTCAAGTTGATACTAATCTTTTTTAATTTCTTGCATTTAAGTTTAAACTAACATTTTCTGTTGGAGGATAAATCGTCTCAGTACTTTTCGCAAGTGAGCAAGGCATTTTCTCAAACGCTCATGAAGGTGGTAAATACATTTTTAGGGGTGGTAAACGATCGAAACGAATCGAATACTAAGGTGTTTGTATTTGTCTTTGTTTAAAATTATTGAATTCAAATGCGGACTCTAATATTCATAGATGGAGTTTTTCGAACTCGAACTCGAATACTTGGTATTTGATAAATATTCATGAATATTCATGAATACTTATGGAATATCAAATTATATTTATTTCACTAAAGAATTTGATTTTTAAATAATATTTAAATTTATAAATAAAAAAAATTCCTTTATGATATATGATGTATATATATTTAAATCAAAATTTTCATAAGAAAACAGATTTAAGATTATTTAAGTCTTAAAATTAGTACATAAAACTTAAGTAGAAATGGTAAGTGTGTTAAAAATATGACATCATACGTGCAATAATACAAATAATAAGTGATCAAATTTTAAACGAATATTTGATAGACAAACAAATCGAATATACATCTTATTAAATTCTATTCGTTAGTAAACTCGAATACTAAAAAATATTTGTTTAATGGTAAATGAACTACTGAATTGAATATGGTCGAATAGTTACTCGAACATTTATCAAACTACTAGTTGAGATGCTTGAATATGATGATTATTTAAACTGATAAAAATTAAATAAAAATAAATAAAAAAAAGCAAAATTTTTTGTGTGATTGATTATCAACTCAATAATCTCTCTCTCAAATAAAATATTGTCATTGTTTTCTTCAACTCAAACTGTAGCCACTTGATCTACTATTTGTGAGTTATAAACACATTAATTTAGTACAACATCTCCATTTATTAATATCTTAAAGTATTCAAAAGATGGATGATCATTCAATTCGCAAATGAATTTTGCATACAAATTTACTTGCGATATGTCCATTAAATTTTTAGTTATAATT
The DNA here is from genome assembly GCF_001876935.1 of Asparagus officinalis. Taxonomy (NCBI): domain Eukaryota; kingdom Viridiplantae; phylum Streptophyta; class Magnoliopsida; order Asparagales; family Asparagaceae; genus Asparagus; species Asparagus officinalis. Next base: position 132,065,964 of record NC_033797.1, read on the forward strand.
TAGCTTAATTTTACGTTAACTTTTAGTTGTGATATCACTCATATTTATATTATCTAATATTTACATTCAATTTTATATCTCATTCTTCTTATCATAGAAGTAAAATTAAAAGTATAAATAATTATTTTCTTACAAAGGTAAGATTATGATATATTTAGCTATGTGCTCTAAATAAAAAAAAATTATGCAAGATCTCTATCAAATCTTGCCCCAAACAATGTGAGTGAAAAATGCTATTATAACTCACTAGCCTAGGGCAATTGTATTGTATATAGGATATATAACTTATCTGAAATATCTACATCTACTAAATGGATTTTGCTCTTGTGAGAGCAAAATGTTAGAGGCTCATATTCAAACTTTTTGACTCTATAAAAGACACAAGAATTTGGAGTGCATAACTTATATATCGTAAAGCACATACTGGTTCACGAATTTTTTTCCTAATAATGATATTATTACAATGATATTACTATTCAGTATTAAATCAATTTTATTATATAAGATTATATAACCATGTTTAATAAATTATAAAGTATATATATGAAAACCTCGATATTTATAGCCAATAGTTGGGTTCCACGAAATAGGTTAACTTTACATTGTAGTTTGCTATTAGTATTATTGTTGGCAATACCATTAACCTTCCTCTTTATCTTATTATTCACGCTTTTTTGATATAAGTTCTTTTTTGCTAATAACTCAATTGGTTATATTTAGTTTTTACAATATCAGATGTTAGAATATTCTCTTCTGTTAAAAAAATATCAACATGATTTTTTTTTAAAATATATACATATAGTAGCAATAGTATATACTTCAATTCAACTTAAATATTAGTTTGAAGTCATTTAGAGTGAGGTTATTTCTACGTTAGAATGGTGATATAGTGATTACACAATTCAAAAGTCAAAGAAGAAATACAAAGGAAAAATAATTTAATATGTCAAATTAACAACTAATTTATAAAATATACATGGGCAATGCAGATAGCTATAGAAAATAAGGTATATATATTCATAGAAATTCCATAGTGAGTTGGCAACTACAATCATCCTAATTTAAGCATAAATAATTATTATTATAATTACTACTTTGATACACATAACTATCGAACAAATCTCAAGAAAAAAATAGAAATTAAGATTGTATTGTCCTCTAAGTAAATAAATAAATATTATTAGAGCTCCTCTTTATATTAAATTTAGAAGTAATAATTTAAATTATTAAGCGCCTAATATTAGTTCATGTGAGAAAGTAAAGTAATCTATGGTCTATATACCTATATAGTCAATCAATCAAATATATTAAAATTATATGGTAGATTCACATTAAATATAATTTATAAAAAATAGTAAATTAAAATTAAAATCCTTTTAGCCACTATATAGATTGTCTGAAAATTTTTGCATATATAACTGTACTACCTAGGAAAAGTGATGTGCACACTTAACTATGACATAATACATCTTAAGAACAACTTACTTGTTAATATCATCATTAATTGATGTATCTATGCATTATATTGAAAACACAATAAATATTTAAAAAATTATAAAAGAAACACCCTCAAAAGTTTTAAAAATTATAAAAAACACCCTAAATTTTGTAATTTATAAATACACAAAACTATTAAATATTACATTGAAATCAAGGAATTATAAAAAATCATTAAAAAATTTCAAACTTTGGAGGGTTAATTTGCAATATACTAAACTTTAAGGGTTTTTTTCTAAATTTAAAATTTAATAGATTTTTAATTACTTATGTTCTTTTCAAAAAAGTTATAGGTAATATTTTGATCATGAAAAGTTTTTTCTAAACCTATACTTTTAAAGGGAGCATGACATTTTTTACAAATTTTTAATTTTCTGGGGGTTGTTAATAATTCTATATATTCATTTTCGTGTCTATAAGTTAGAAATTCTAACTGTATTTTTTTGTAATATTATGAATTTTAGGGGTTTTTTGTAACTTTTAAAACTTATAGGTATTTTCTATGGATTATAAATTGTTTATAGACTATTTATAATTCATATGTTTTTAATTTACTAATGAGTTAGAAATTCTCAAGGTGTTTTTTATAAATTTTGAATTATGAGTGTTCGTTTGTAGTTTTTAAAACTTTAGATATTTTTTTATAAATTATAAATTATGTATGGGATATTTGTAGTTCTCTACGAACTGAAATAAGTAAAGGATTTGAATTATATTAAACGTATCTCCTTTATCTAATAACATGTTAAGTCACATTATGAATATGATAAAATGTTTAATTACCAATTTAAAAAAGATAGGATAATTAGAATAGATTAGGATAATAATATAATATTTAAAAAAGTTAAGGGTAATATTGGTCATGAAAAGATTTTCCTTAACTCGTACTTTTAAAGGGAGTATGATTTATTAATTATTTGGTTCATTTCCACCCTTAGACATTTTAGACAATTTAGTTGCCTTCTTGCTGATTGCTAACGTAATACTCAAATGTAGGCGTTATGTGAAGATTTGGATTCCATTCATTATCTAACTTCTCTTAATAATTAATTTATTTATTAAGAAATAACTTATCTCTATATTAACATTTTTAGAGCAAAAATAAAATTTCTAATGTTGTCCATCCTCTAGACTATCATTATTAGATAAAATCAGTTAGAATAAAATCAGCTTGATGCGACTATAAAGATGATAAGGCTAAGTATCATATTTCATCAAGACTAGGATTTATGCACGTGTAATGCACGTGATTAAATATTATGATTAAGTATTTTTGACTTATTTCTTTACTAAAATTTGTTTCCCAGTTCCACTTTGATTGTTTTTCTCACTTATGTAGTTATGTTTTCAAACTTTACTATTGTGATTATTTTTTTTTAATGTTTGTTTGAATGTGCTATACCAAATTTGAAATTTTCATGTATGTAGGGTGAAAATTTGATTCTTCCGAAGAAAGGAGTTTCGTTTGTATTTATAAGAAAGCTTATTACAAACTAACAAATCAAATGTTTACAACAGAAGCAGAGGGAAGGCCCTCTTTGTTTTGTGTGGGGACTTTAGGTGGCTATAGGACGCTTCGCTCGATGCTCGGGTCGAGTCTGCTTCCCTTGGACCGTTTGAATGAGGTTGCTGGAGAGCTTCAGTTCGCAGTAGAAGCTCGGGGCAATGGAGTTCGGGTCTGCTTAGTTCGTCGGCGATCGGAGCTCGGAACTAGGCAGCAGTGCTGTAATGCAAGGATTTGCTAACAGCTTGGTCTCAACTCTTTTTTCTCCAAGTTTTGCCACCTCTCTTCCATCGTGCTGGAAGGGGCTTTTAAATGAAAGAAGGACAGCTCGACTTCTCCTTGAATTGTGGGATGTGACCACATCCTCTTCAGAGACGTCTCGCCGTTCCTCGATACCATGAATGGTCATTCCAGGGATTGTGCTCTATGTCCTGTCACCTACGATGGGAAGGCCCATCTTGTGTGTGAGGCAACGAACGACTGCTATCCGAGTGGATTTGACCAGCATTAATGAACCGCATTTATGAGTTCGCAGATCGATGAAGTGTCTGTCCGATCACTTGTACTGTGCGTGACCGCCCGGCGTGCTTTGAGCACGGTGCTTTCTCCTTTCCGGTCAGGAGAGGCGGTGAAGTAGGTGTACAGTACTCGAGTGGGTCTAGCCAGCTTGCCGAGTGCCGGCGGATCCAGCTCTTGGCTCAGACATCCGAGGTGAGTCGCATTTATGAATGCTCAGGTTGACTCGACACCTGTCCAGTCCCTTCGCGCTGTGCGCACTGCGAGCGGCCGTTTGACGGTCCTGGGGTACTGTGCTCTCTCTCCCTTCGGGTCGAGAGAGATGGGAAGGTCCATCTCAGCACGTGGGGTAGTGGATACCCAGCTGTACTGACGGTCTTGGGGTTTGCTGGCGGATTCGACTCTGGACTCGGGCAGGCGAGTTGAGTGAAAGGCGAACTTCCGCCATCCTGATCGATCTTAACTCGTGCTGGCGAGCCGACCGTAAGGCGAACTTAGAATCGAGCATGTGCGATGTCCATGCGATTTAGGCCCGTGCCAGAGAACCGGGCGTGCGAGCTCTTTTCGCAGGCGAATTTCCTGTGAGCCTATAGAGGTATTTTTTACCGTCTACAAGACCCCCTTCAAAGTTTTCAGACCTAAACCGGCTCGCGTGTGGTCTGGAATACTTTGAATGAAGAAATTTTCGGCGAAGTAAGCGCACTTGATTTCTTTTAGGATTTTTAGCAAATCCTCAGCTATCAACGGGTTTGATGTGCCTTTACCGATCACCGTTTGAATCGGGCTAGCCATACTATTCCCCTCAGTATGATGAGTTGTTGAACAGTCTCTCTTAGGCTTAATGCTAAGATTTCTGCTCTAACCCTTAGCCGTCTGAGGCGTGGGTTTTAACCGTTTAAGCGAGGTCATTCCATTGGCTTTGTTTATGATTTTACCTTTAGTGGCGAGCGAGTTGCCCAGGCGAAATTAGTCTTTGGGAGCCAAATTTCGCACAGCTCGCGGGGTCATGCCAAGTATTTGTAGGCGAAACCCGCCCTTTTTGAGGTGGGCCCAGTTCTGACGGGAGATGAGCCACGTGTCAGCTGATAGGGCCTTGTGCTTCCCAGCTAAGGCGGCGCGGTCCCATTGGGTCGCGGCGATCGTGGTTCGACAACACGATTTCGTGTGTTTCGCCCCATGACGCATCGTGGCCGTGGTTTTCGGGTTCAACCGTCGGATGTAGCCGCCAACCTCGGTCCTTTCGATATACTGAGGGTGATCTGAGCCGTCGAATTTGATCGTGGCCACGTCTTCTGTCCGTTAGGGTTTTCGCTTTTCGAGGGCAGTCGTGGCCACATGGACAACTCCGCCCTTCTAATTCAGCCATTTTCCTCCATTGGGAGTTATCGTGCTCTCAAATCTTGAAAGGAACATCCCAGGAAAGAATTCCCGCTTCATCCTACAATGGCTCCGAAATCTAAGAGATGCAAAGTGAGAGGTGCGGGCTCCGGACGTTATTCCGACCGTCTCTCCGCCGGCATGCCTGCTGGTGCTCTGGAACCGCGCCCAGGTATGTTGATGGGTTTGTTTGGGCGATCTTTTGTAAGTCTTAGGCGTCGGACTTTAGGGAGATGAGTGTTACTCCTTTCCCCGATTTGGGGCAAAGTTTGCCCTAGTTTGCCTTTAGAGGAGGGGTACCGTCCCTATAGGCGAATCCTTCAGTGGGGAGGAGGCGAACGCCCTTTTCGTAAGGCGAGTTCGGCCCTTTCCCATTGGAGGGGAGTGCAGGCTGTACGGATAGATATCGTTCGAAATGGGTTCCCCCTTTCGATAGGCGATTTCTGTTCGATGGGCGATTTCGCCCCTACAGCGGATTTTGTCTTAATTGACTTCTTATTTCTTGTTGCAGCGACCTTCTCCGATGAGGCTCTCCCGGAGGGTGTGGCTGTTGGCCACGCCGGGGCTACGAATTATACGGCGCCCTCTCGATTTCCTTCTCTGGCTCCAATGCCCGTATTCACCGCTGAAAAGCCGCATGGTCTGGTACAGAGGGTCACGGACGGTCATCACTTGACATTACGTGAGTTGACGACCAACGCGGTGTTGACGGCGCTGACAGATGAGGACAGGGCAGAGCTGCCGAAGCCTCAATTTTTGTTCGGCGACGCTATGGCCGACCCCTCCGCCCTGTTGCTCAAAGAGAGCCGGTGGTTCCGCACGGTAGAGGGGGTTCATTATTACCTCCCCAGCATGTCGAGAGGATTTTCGATCGTCGAGCTGTGGTCCCTCGCCATTCCTCGGACGATGCACTGGGATTTGACCCCTTCTCAGGACGGGGTCACTTGTGGCGTCTTTACGGGCTCCACTGCTGGGTATGGAGTGGAGAGTTCGTGCAAGCGCGTGACGGGCCTGCGCCCTGGCTTAATGTCCGCTGAACCGCCCGTGGGGGAGTCGACAGCGGTGGCGGACTTGTGGCGTCTTTACGGGCTCCACTGCTGGGTATGGAGTGGAGAGTTCGTGCAAGCGCGTGACGGGCCTGCGCCCTGGCTTAATGTCCGCTGAACCGCCCGTGGGGGAGTCGACAGCGGTGGCGGAGACCTTCCGTCACCGCTTCTTTCGAGCTGGTGGGAGCTTTCCCCCTAAGGACTTTAGGGCCCCGGGGTGGGTCTATTCTGCACCCGGCAGCGACACGTGGTGGTCCAAGATCACCGACTATGTTCTGGCCAAAAATGCTGATCTCAAGGGCACAAAGCTGTATGTGGCCATCGAAGCCACTCGACACGGCTTGCGGATCAACGCTTCTCAGTTCCATAGTATCCTGGAACTGTATTGCGCGGAAAGCGGCACATTTTTCACCCCCAATGGTGAGCTTGGTATCACCCCTCACGAGATGTACGACGTGTCGGGGCTGCCTCTGGGATCAAAAGGGGAAGAAGAAGAAGCCCCCGGGGACCAGCCACAAGAATTGGGCTGATTACCTATTCCCGGGGAACGATGTCAAGGGGATTCCCGCTCTCCCGTTAGGCGCGTGCGACCAGTCCGAAGTGGAGGCGAGGGCAGCTAAAGAAGGAAGCACTCTGACTCTTGACCGCGACGAGGGCGGGTTTAAGTCTGGTACTGTCCTTCACTCATTCCATCATCAGGCGAAGTTTCTCATCTCGGGGAAGGCGCTGCTCGCGGGGTACCTCATGTTATGGCTGAAGAGGTGCGTAATCCCCACTCACTCCTTTGAGGCTCTTCCTGTGGAGGTCGTGTATCCGGCGGTTTGCCTAGCTCACGGGAAGTCTTATTCCCTGGTATCGGCGACGATAGCGTGCATTCACCGAGGGCTCCGCACTCTGACGGCCCAATTCTGCCGTGTGTCGGTCCTTGATGAGGGGGAAGGAGTAGTTATCAAAACTCCCAATCCTAGGGTGGGGCTACCGTACACCTACTTGATGGCGTGGTTCGTATACCACTACGAATGTTTGATGAGCGCCCCGGCGGCGCTCCAGGGCGATAAGTTTGTCCCCTTCGTCCAGCGCTTGGAGAGGTGCTCTTGGAAATGCAAGGACATCCCTGATGCAAGGAAGACGCTCTCCCACTTCGGGCATTATAATTTTCGCCGCTTCTTCCCTTATTTCAGCGGGGGCGGATATGGAGAATCTCTCAGGGATGCTCCGACAGCGGATCACTACACGGTCCTTACTCGTGGTGCCTTTCGCTGGTTGGTGAATATCCGACCGGGGTATCACATTCTGAGAACGGGCCCTACATGCTATCTCGAGCCATATATCCCCTGCAGGTTTGCCCGCCAGTTTGGGTACGATCAATTGTATGTGGGTAATGCCAACCCCCACCTAAACTTCGAAGGAGGACTAGTTGACGGAGCTCGGGGATGGTTCTGGACCCATGCTGGAGGCACCCAAGCCCGCTTTGAGTTGCCCGCGAAGGACCGCGATTTACACCACACGCTCTTATACTGCCGCTGGTATCGGGGCGCTAGTGCTAATCCTGTCAATTTCTGGTTTCAGAACTCATGTCTGGTGGAACGCGATCGTCCTGTCAGGGGTCCTCTCCGTTCTTCGAGGCGAAGGGGCCACCAAATCGCTAGGGAGTTGTTCTCGGAGGATCCAGTTGAGGATTCCGAGGGTTTTGATGCTGGTTTGGACGAATCTGAGGTTCCCGAGATTCGAGCTCCAGTCCAGAGTCCGACAATCGGACAAATGGGGGCGCCGCTTCTGTCTCCGAGTAGCTCGCTTCTCTCGAAGCGTCAGCGGGAGGCAGTGGCCGAGAGTTCCCGAGCGGAGGCGGCTAAGAAGGTCCGTCGTGATGAGATGGCGGAAACCGTCCGAGCGGCGGAAGGTCAGGATGATGTTCCCCAGGTGGGTATCCCCGGAGCGGCGACGTCTGGAGTTGTGCTGCCCGTCTCTTCTGCTGCATCGGGGGCGGCTCTGGCGACTACGAGAGACGCTCCTCCGCGATCTAGCGAGAGGCTACCGACGGGAGCTCCAGCGGCTTCTGTGTCCGCATCAGGAGGTAATTTTTCTTTTGCAATATCGTCTTTGATCGCAACGATGATCTCATACCTTTTGACATTGGTATTGGACCTATGCAGGTGCGATTGAGGAGGTGATCCCCATTCCTTCCGACGAGGAAGGGGAGGCTAGAGGTGAGGAGGGGCCCACCGGCTCGGGTAAGCGTGTGTTTTAGCATTACTTTTCTTCCCGTACCCGACTGTTAGTAGGGTCCCTTTCGAGGGGTCTTTGTTAACCTCTTTCTGTGCATTTGTAGTTGACCCTAACCGCGAAGTCGCAGGTGAGGAGGATCCTCACTCTTGGGCGAATCGCTCATCTGAGGCGGGCGAATCTGAGGAGGATGACAATGTCTCAGTTCACGAGGCATTGTCCAGTGAGGAAGAGGATTTGGCGCTTGAGGACGCGCCTGGCCAAATAGGGGGATCTCCTGCTCCTACGGAAGCGTCGGCTGGGGGTCATTCATCGGCGCGAGAGTCTCCGCTTCAACGGGAGGCCCCCATTCTGCAGGTGACCATTTCTCCGTCGACGGCGGCCGTTGACGTTGTGACCACTGCACCGAGGGTGTCATTGGTCGCAGCGGCTCCGGTGGTGCCCGTTACCACTTCTACGGTTATGGCTACAGGTACCTCGACCGTGATTTCATCCACGGCGGAGGAGGTCGCCCTCTCTTCCTTGGAACGCTGGCGAAAAACGCAGGTGGAGCGAGCTCTGGCGAATTTCGAAGATACTTTGGCCCACTGCACCCGGCTGGTCTTGGAGGAGAATTGCCCCTTCGAAGAATTCAGGGAAGTTCTTGAACACGATGCGTCCTTCTTGCGTAAGAGGCTCGGCGCCGCCGCGGCGAGGCCCTATTTTCAGCGTCTGAACGAAGTGGAGGGGGCTGTTCGGCAGCTGCTCGCTCTTCGTGCGGAGAGTTCCACTCTTGTTGATCTCGCCTCCCGCGAAGTTCGAGTAGCTTTGGGTTAAGCGAGCCGTCATTCCATTGGCCTTTGCTTTATGATTTACCTTTAGTCGGCGAGCGAGTTGCCCCCAGGCGCAAATTAGTCTTTGCCCGGAGCCAAATTCGCACAGCTCGCAGGCTGGTCATGCCAAGCTATTTGTTAGGCGCAAACCCGTCCCTTTTTGACGGCTGGGCCCAGTTCTGACGGGAGATTGCAGCCACGTGTCAGCCTGATAGGGCCTTGTGCTTCCCAGCTAAGGCGGCGCGGTCCCATTGCCCGGTCGCGGCGAGCCCATCGCTTGGTTCCGACAACACGAATTTCGTGCTGCTTCGCCCCCATGCACGCATTCGTGCGCCGTGGTTTTCGGGTTCAACCGTCGCGATGTAGCCGGCCAACCTCGCCGCTTCTTTCGATATACGCCAGGCGTGATCTGAGCCGTCGAACTGATCGTGCGCCACGTCCTTCTGTTGTTAGGTTTCGCTGTTCGAGCGGCCAGTCGTTGGCCACAATGACAACTCCCGCCCTTCTAATTCAGCCATTTTCCTCCATGGCGAGTTATCGTGCCCTCTTCAAATCTTGAAGGAACATCCCAGGAAGATATTCACGCCTTATCATCCTACAATGCTCTCCGAAATCTAAGAGATGCAAAGTGAGCATGTTGCGGGCTCCGCGACGTTATTCCGACCTTCTCTCCGCCGGCATGGCCTCGCTGGTGCTCTGGAACCGCGCCCAGTCAGTGATGCGTTTTGTTTGGGCGATCTTTTGTAAGCTCTTTAGGCCCGTGACTTTAGGCGAGACTTTGAGTGCTTACTCCTTATCCCCGATTTCGCCGTGGCAAAGTATATGCCCTAGTTTGCCTTTAGAGGAGGGTCGGGTTACCGCTCCCTATAGGCGAATCCTTCAGTGCTGGGAGGAGTGCGAACGCCCTTTTCGTAAGGCCATGACGTTCGGCCCCTTTCCCATTGGAGGGCCGAGTGCCAGGCTGTACGCGATAGATATCGTTCGAAATGGCGTTCCCCCTTCGATAGGCGATTTCTGTTCGCATGGGCCGATTTCGCCCCTAAAAACGGACATTTTAGTTCTTAATTGACTTCTTATTCTTGCTTGCAGCGACCTTCTCCGAGAGGCTCTCCCGGAGGGTGTAGGCCTGTTGGGCCACGCCCGGCGGCCTACGCGAATTATACGGCCGCCTACTCGATTTTCCTATCTACTGGCTCCAAGCCCGTATTCACGCTGAAAAGCGCATGGTCTGGCTACAGCAGGGTCACGGTACCGCCCGTCATCACTTGACATTACGTGCAGCTTGACGACCAACGCCCTCTAGAGTATTGCACAAATGAGGACAGGGCCCAGAGCTGCCGAAGCCTCAATTTTGTTCGGCCGAAGCTATGCCGCCACCCCCTCCGCCCTGTTGCCTCAAAGAGAGCCGGTCTGGTTCCGCACGTAGAGGGGTTCATGATTAACCTCCCCAGGCATGTCGCAGAGGATTTTCGATCGTCGAGCCCTGCTTGGTCCCCTCGCCATTCCCTCGCGACGATGCACCTGGCGATTTGACCCTTCTCAGGACGGGCGTCACTTGTGGCCGTCTTTACGGGCTTCCACTGCTGGCGCGTATGGAGCTGGAGCAGTTCTGTGCCAAGCCGCGCTGACGGGCCTGCGCCCTGGGTAATGCTCCGCTGAACGCCCGCTGGGCGGCGTCAGTCTGACAGCGGTGCGCCGCAGCACCTTCCGCTCACCGCCTTCTTTTCGAAGCTGCGTGCCGAAAGCTCCCTCCTAAGGACTTTAGCGGCCCCCTGGGTGGCTCGTCTATTCTGCACCCGACAGCCGACACGTGGTGGTCCAAGATTACCGACTTACCATTTCTGCGCCGCAAAATGCTGCACACTTCAAAAGCCACAGAGCTGTATTTGGCCCCATTTTGAAGACCACTCGCCACACGCGCTTGCGGCATCAACGCCTTCTCAGTTTCCATAGTATCTTGCCGAACTGTTATTGCCGCGAGCAAAGCGGCACGCTTCACCGCCCAATGCGTGAGCTTGGTATCACCCCACGAGATGTACCGACGTGTCGGCCGGCTGCCTCTGGGGAGACTTTCCTTACGCAGGAGTACGTCCCCGCATCAGATGAGATTGATCAGCTGTTTCGAGCCATTCCCCTTTGGCCGGTTTGAGACTCTGTCGGCGAGTTACTTCTGCCACTACCACATATGCTCAGTTACCCCCTAGCCGCCTCGCGCATCACAAGGGGAAGCAAGAAGAAGGACCCGGGGATCCAGCACAAGAATTGGCGCTGATTACCTATCTCCGGTGGAGGAACCGCTGAAAATTTGATTCTTCCGAAGAAAGGAGTTTCGTTTGTATTTATAAGAAAGCTTATTACAAACTAACAAATCAAATGTTTACAACAGAAGCAGAGGGAAGGCCCTCTTTGTTTTGTGTGGGGACTTTAGGTGGCTATAGGACGCTTCGCTCGATGCTCGGGTCGAGTCTGCTTCCCTTGGACCGTTTGAATGAGGTTGCTGGAGAGCTTCAGTTCGCAGTAGAAGCTCGGGGCAATGGAGTTCGGGTCTGCTTAGTTCGTCGGCGATCGGAGCTCGGAACTAGGCAGCAGTGCTGTAATGCAAGGATTTGCTAACAGCTTGGTCTCAACTCTTTTTTCTCCAAGTTTTGCGACCTCTCTTCCATCGTGCTGGAAGGGGTTTTTAAATGAAAGAAGGACGGCTTGACTTCTCCTTGAATTGTGGGATGTGACCACATCCTCTTCAGAGACGTCTCGCCGTTCCTCGATACCATGAATGGTCATTCCAGGGATTGTGCTTTATGTCCTGTCACCTACGATGGGAAGGCCCATCTTGTGTGTGAGGCAACGAACGACTGCTATCCGAGTGGATTTGACCAGCATTAATGAACCGCATTTATGAGTTCGCAGATCGATGAAGTGTCTGTCCGATCACTTGTACTGTGCGTGACCGCCCGGCGTGCTTTGAGCACGGTGCTTTCTCCTTTCCGGTCAGGAGAGGCGGTGAAGTAGGTGTACAGTACTCGAGTGGGTCTAGCCAGCTTGCCGAGTGCCGGCGGATCCAGCTCTTGGCTCAGACATCCGAGGTGAGTCGCATTTATGAATGCTCAGGTTGACTCGACGCCTGTCCAGTCCTTCGCGCTGTGTGCACTGTGGGCGGCCGTTTGACGGTCCTGGGGTACTGTGCTCTCTCTCCCTTCGGGTCGAGAGAGATGGGAAGGTCCATCTCAGCACGTGGGGTAGTGGATACCCAGCTGTACTGACGGTCTTGGGGTTTGCTGGCGGATTCGACTCTGGACTCGGGCAGGCGAGTTGAGTGAAAGGCGAACTTCCGCCATCCTGATCGATCTTAACTCGTGCTGGCGAGCCGACCGTAAGGCGAACTTAGAATCGAGCATGTGCGATGTCCATGCGATTTAGGCCCGTGCCAGCGAACTGGGCGTGCGAGCTCTTTTCGCAGGCGAATTTCCTGTGAGCCTATAGAGGTATTTTTTACCGTCTACAAGACCCCCTTCAAAGTTTTCAGACCTAAACCGGCTCGCGTGTGGTCTGGGATACTTTGAATGAAGAAACTTTCGGCGAAGTAAGCGCACTTGATTTCTTTTAGGATTTTTAGCAAATCCTCAGCTATCAACGGGTTTGATGTGCCTTTACCGATCACCGTTTGAATCGGGCTAGCCATACTATTCCCCTCAGTATGATGAGTTGTCGAACAGTCTCTCTTAGGCTTAATGCTAAGATTTCTGCTCTAACCCTTAGCCGTCTGAGGCGTGGGTTTTAACCGTTTAAGCGAGGTCATTCCATTGGCTTTGTTTATGATTTTACCTTTAGTGGCGAGCGAGTTGCCCAGGCGAAATTAGTCTTTGGGAGCCAAATTTCGCGCAGCTCGCGGGGTCATGCCAAGTATTTGCAGGCGAAACCCGCCCTTTTTGAGGTGGGCCCAGATCTGACGGGAGATGAGCCACGTGTCAGCTGATAGGGCCTTGTGCTTCCCAGCTAAGGCGGCGCGGTCCCATTGGGTCGCGGCGATCGTGGTTTGACAACACGATTTCGTGTGTTTCGCCCCATGACGCATCGTGGCCGTGGTTTTCGGGTTCAACCGTCGGATGTAGCCGCCAACCTCGGTTCTTTCGATATACCGAGGGTGATCTGAGCCGTCGAACTTGATCGTGGCCACGTCCTCTGTCTGTTAGGGTTTTCGCTTTTCGAGGGCAGTCGTGGCCACATGGACAACTCCGCCCTTCTAATTCAGCCATTTTCCTCCATTGGGAGTTATCGTGCTCTCAAATCTTGAA
>NC_033797.1:132080230-132103814 GCF_001876935.1 Asparagus officinalis
TACGAGGGCGATGAGCTCCTCTTTTTCTTGAGGAGGCAGACTGCCGCTGATGAATATGGGTTTGGGATTCGCCCCAGTACCCATGTTCACCTGGAGGACTTCGTCTTCAGTTGGTGGTTCGCGCTGTTCGAAGCGACTGCTCCACTGGGCGCTAACATGGCGATCCCATGTCTCGTCGTAAAGCGGAAGTTGTTCGTCCTCCGCCATTCCGGCGGGGTCTACTGTGGCCATGTTGACTGTAAGGCCATCGAATAAATCCCTTACGCTGACGTCTGAGTCCCAAGCCGAGGTTGTTGACGACTGATCCCCTGAACATGCGTAATCGGAATCTTCGTCGACGTAAAAACAACACTCCGATGAGGAGGAGGAGTAGCCTAAGCCTCTCCTAGTCCTGTTGAAGTAATTTGAGGGCTTCCCTTTGGGGACGTAGGCGGGTTTGATGACCGTCTTGCGCCCTCGGCCGTAATTCAGGCCCTCTGAGCGAGTGAGGTCGTACCCCATGTTGCTCATTATGCATTTCGCCACTCGACTGTATTGCGAGAACTGGGGCGCTGGGTCTTCGTCCTCAGATTCGTCCCATAGCGTGCGTAGGGGGCGATCGATTCGACCGAAGATGATGTCTTTTCGATACCTCTTCCGTGCTGGCACGACGAATACAGCTCGCGATGGCTCGATCGGCCGCGTCTTGAAGATGTATGACGAACATACCGGCAAGTGTAGAGAAGACTCACTGTAGAGTGTCGACCATGAGTTATTAGGTGCGTCGTCTTCGGACGAGGAGCAAGACGACAAATAAGCAAGGTCGGATTTCTCATTCATGATAAGCTTCTCTGCCTGAACGGCGTTAGTTACATGGTGACTCTCATAACCAATTACAATCGACTCAAAGTCGTTCAGAATTAAGCTGTCACCGTATTCAGGTTCGCTATCCGCCTCATTGCCACTTTCCAGTTCTTCCACCGGTGGCTGGTCGGGGTCCTGGTATAGCAGAGAATCCGCGAAGTAGTTCTCGACGCCCTTAAAGGGGTGTTTGTCGGCCACTACCGTTCTTACCCGCTCGTAGTCGTCCACGTACTTCAAACACTGGTGTAGCGTGGATGGAACGATCCGGTTGCCATGAATCCACGGACGCCCCAGGAGTATGTTGTAGGAGGGTTCAGCATCGATAACGTAGCACGTCACCTCCGTCTTCATGTCGCCTATCCGACATTTCAGGCGGATTTTGCCGAGTGGCCGAGTCCCTGTGGCGTTGAAGCCGAAGATGGTAGTCGAGGTCGAGGCTAGGCGCTTCGACGGTATCCCCAAATGTTTGATTAGCTTCAGGGGCACGATGCTCAGTGCGGACCCCGGGTCAACCTGGATCCGATCTACTTTCGCCGAGCCGACGTATCCTGTGAAGTACAGCGGCCGGTCATGGGACGTGTTCTTGATGAGCATGTCCTCGGGGGTGAAAGTGATGCAGGGGATCTGTCTCTCTGAGACTTGGCAGCAAGTTGTACAGCCCTGTTCGATCTCCGTTTCTTTTGAGAAATGGGTCGAGAACGCCTCTGCGTCAGCCAACGCCTCTTGTAGGGCTTCCCGGGTAGGCCTAGACAACCGGAGGAGGTCGTACACGGTGATTCGCGCGGGTATGCTTTTCAATTGCGCGAGCACGTTGAACCGGTAAGGCTGGCGGCTTGAACTTGGCTCCTCTGGATTGGGAGGGACTGCTGCAGCCGGCCTCGCGGGAAGTCCTGCTGGGTTTTCCGCCCTCGCGGGATATTGCTTCGCAAACTCCTTTCCGGCTCTCGTGGCGAAGACGTTGGTGTCTTCTTCAGAGTCGGTTAAGGCAGTCATCGCCGCGTCGTCTGTATCCAGGATGGCGGTGACAACGTTGCAATATTTCCTCTTAGCCTCCTTGGAAGGCTGTGCGGTCCATTGCTCGTCGTCGAGGAGGTCCGGATGGACCCACATCACTTGCCCTGATGGCAGAGTTTGTGGAACCAAACCCTTCTCCCGCTGGTTGTGAGGATCGTCGTTAGTGATCTTCAAAACCGCCTTGGGGATAGGAATTATCCCCGCCGGAGCTTGAACCTCCGGGAGACCCGTCCCAAAGCTCAAAGTGACCATGTTCGCCGTCACCTGCTTTTGGACCTTCTCTTTCTTCAAAACCCCCGCGTCGTAGAGGGCCTGGAGTTTGTCCTTGAGGACGTAGCACTTGGTTGTGTGATGCCCAAGGAATCTGTGATATGCACAGTAACTTGGGTCACCGGTTTTGTCCGCCTCCTCCGGTTTGGCGGCTTCCGGCAACTTAATTCGCCCACTCTTGAGTAGAGTGTCGAGAGTCGCCACTACCTGGTCTTCTTTGAAATCATATTGCCGCTGGGGGCGTGGTTCAAATTGCCTGGGTTTCGGCTTTTGAGCGAACTTTGGCGCCGCGGCAGAGTCTACGGCCATAGCCTCTTTTCCCTTCGATCGAGGAGGGTTCTTTGGCGCCGCTGGTTCTGCTGCTCCCTTTTTGGACTGTGGCTCTTCGGCCTCCAGCCTCTTGATCATATTTTCAACTTGCTCGCCTTGGCGAACAAGTTCCTTCCAAGTCCGGGTTTCAACTGCCCCTATTTTGGACAGGATGTGGATTGACAGATTGTTGCGGCACATCTCAATCAGTGTCGCCTCGGAAACTTGGTCCCGACAGTGGACTGATCGATTTCGAAATCTCTTTACGAAGTCGTTAACTGACTCCGACTTACGCTGCTTCTCAGCGAGGAGAGTGGCCATTGACACTTCCGTGTCGTCGTCGAAGAAGCGGGCGAGGAAGAGCTTTTCGACGTCGGCCCATGCCTTGATGGAGCCAGGCTCCAGTTTGCGGAACCACTCAAAGGCCACCCCCTTGAGGGTACCTATGAATAGTCGGGTGAGAATGGCGTCGTTCCCGGTGAGGAATCCGGTCTGCGCCATGAAGTAATAGATATGTTGCGAGGGTGACCCCTTGCCATCAAACTGGACCAAACTGATCGGCTTGAACTTCGCTGGGTATGGGACCGTGTCCCATTCGATAGGGTAGGGACGTACCACCCCCAGCTTGTTCATGTTTTGCTGAAGCTTCAGCGCGTTCAGTTGGTCCTGGAACTCGTCGAATCTTTTGTCACGGGTGCTATCCGCGGTGTGCGACGTTCCTATCGATGTTTTGGAGGAGTAATCGGATTGTCGATCATCCTCCGTCTCAGCCGCTGGACGGTGAGGTGGTACCCATTCTTTATCCCTAGTCTGCCGGGGCAAGGGACGTTGGGTTCCCTTCTTTTTCTTCTTGCTCAGCAGTTGCTCCATCATCTCTCTTAGAGAGTCGATGGTCGCCTGCTGTGCCTCCAACTTTTGAGCCATTGTCTGCTCGTGGTTGGTATCGGTCATGTGCGCCCTCGCCTGCGCGTCTTGACTTGAGCGCGAGGTCTGGGATGTGGCCGCCGCCGAATGAACCTCATCTTCGCCGCAGGAGGGAGGTATTAGGGTGGAATAGTCAAACCCAATACTTACCCCCCGGCGACTACGGGTTCGCTGGAATATGCCTTCCTGCCGGCGTCGGGCAGACCGGGTGTTAGGTCTTAAGACGGAGTCCGAGTCTGGCGAGTCGGAGAGTACCGCCTTCCCTTTATCCGTCATGTTGACTGTGGCGGATGAGAGTTCCAGGTCGTCAGCAGCGCGTCTCTTCTGGTGACGGCGCCTTCGACGGGAGGGCCTCGGTCGAGAGGCCTGTTGAGAAAGCCTCTCAAATACCGAAGGTTTCGCCGTTCCAACGCATTGGCAGTCGGCGAGGACCGTGTGGATGAGTCTCTCGCAATGACACTGAGGATTCGCCTCGTGAATAGTGCGTTTGCGAGTCAAGAATTCTCTGAGGTCTTCTACGGGTGGCTGGTGACAACCCCCGGCCTCAGAAGAGTCGCTCTGGTGAGCTGACGAGAGATTTTTGGGCGCTCTCTCTGGCGCGTGTTGGGTGGAACGCCTTGGTGTTGGAGTCAGGCGATCTCGCCTTGACTGGCGAGTCTTCGCGTTTGAGCGAACTCCAGTACGTGGGCGAGTTTCGACCCCATGTTTAGAAGAGCAGAAGGAGGAGGCGAGGACCCGACGTGCGGCAGAGCGTGCGAAGCTCAAAGCCAAGATCGGCTCGTTCAGCCTGCTGAAGTTCCTGTAGTCCTCAAGCTGTCTGGATCCTCCTTTCTTTTGTCTATTTTGTTAGCTTTAATTAGCATCCTAGACATCCTAGTCAAACTGCGAACTCATGTAAATTATGGCCCGTAGTGGCCCTTTTGCTTGTTTTGGCTTTGTCTTGCACAATTTTCTGTCTTTATCTGTGCTATTTGGCGTAATTGAACTCGGCGAGCTTTAGACTATGGATTTAGTCGTTTTAGGCTCTCGCTTTGCCCTCTGTTGCTCACAGCGTGGGATCGGATTAACTCCGATCTTCGCGATGTAGCTCCAATGGGGTTAAGAGAGCAGCACTTGGCTCGTAGCAAAGAACAAATGTTTGCTTCTGCGGCCACTGAAGGACCCAACTTCGACTCGCCTTTCGGTGAGTTGTTGTTTGGGGTATTGACAGACTGGTCGTCTGTCGAACCGCTTTTGACAATCGTCGTCATTTGGGGAATGTGACAATTGATTGTGATAGGAGTCGTCGCCTGGTAGACTCCATCCATCAGTTATCCTAAAGCCACGTCAGGACATCTGGAATATGCCAAATAGTTCAGGGATTTAGGAGTGTGACTATTGACTGGAGTAATGGCACGTCGCATGGTAGGCCATTGTTCAGGCTATGCTATTCGTAAGAATAACGGCGCCAATCATCAGAGGTGATCATTAACTTGATGAGGTCTTGTCGCGATTGGAGCGACCGTGGGGGCCTACCATTCCTCAGAATAGGAGTGGTAAGCGGATTTTGTCAGAGGTTTAATGTTAACGTGACAGGGAATGTCGTGATTGGAACGACTTTGAGGACCCACCATCCTTTAGAAGAGGATTGGTAAGTTGATTTTGTCAGAGGTTTAATGTTAACGTGACAGGGAATGTCGTGATTGGAACGACTTTGAGGACCCACCATCCTTTAGAAGAGGATTGGTAAGTTGATTTTGTCAGAGGTTTAATGTTAACGTGACAGGGAATGTCGTGATTGGAACGACTTTGAGGACCCACCATCCTTTAGAAGAGGACTGGTAAGTTGATTTTGTCAGAGGTTTAATGTTAACGTGACAGAGAATGTCGTGATTGGAACGACTTTAATGGATCCGCCATCCCATTAGAGAAGATAGGCGAATTGAATGTATATGTCGTGATATGAACGACTCTAGTGGATCTGCCTTCTCATTAGAGGAAATAGGCGAATTGAAGGTATATGTCGTGATATGAACGACTCTAGTAGATCCGCCTTCTCATTAGAGGAGATAGGCGAATTGAATCCCACAAGAGGCTTTCGCCAGAGCGGGCAAATTAGAGGAAATAGGCGAATTGAAGGTATATGTCGTGATATGAACGACTCTAGTGGATCCGCCTTCTCATTAGAGGAGATAGGCGAATTGAATCCCACAAGAGGCTTTCGCCAGAGCGGGCAAAGTAGGAACAGTTTAGCCTCGTGTACTAGTTGGAGGTTTTGAGGGCCAGTTTAGACTCATGCACTCTTGGGAGTTTGTGAAGGAGCACTATGGGTAGTACTTCTTCAGGTACTTGCCGTTGATGGGCATCATGATCTTATCGCCGTTCGGTTTGACGAGGCGATAGGCGCCGTTTGAGTAGACTGTCTCTACCACGAATGGTCCTTCCCATTTGGACTGGAATTTCCCCTTCTTCTTGGAAGTGAGGATCATTGGTCTACGGACGGATAGCACGAGTTCTCCTTCTTTGAAGGCTCGGCGCTTGACTTTCTTGTCGAAGCTCCTGGCCATCCGAGCTTGGTAAAACTCAATGTGCTGCTGAGCTTCCAGTCGCTTGTCGTCCAATGCTTCGAGCTCTGCGAGTCGAAGTTGGTGATTTTCCTCAGTCGTCATCCCTGTCGCTAGGGCGACGCGCAGGGATGGAATCTGAATTTCTAATGGCAATACAGCTTCACAGCCGTATACCAACGAGTAAGGCGTGGTGCCGGTCGACGTGCGAACTGTCGTGCCATATGCCCACAGGCTCTCGCCTAGCTTTTCATTCCAGTCGCGCTTGCTAGTGGAAGTCAACTTGGTCAGGATCTTGATGATCGTCTTGTTGAAAGCTTCGGCCAGACCATTCGCTGAAGGGTGTGATATGAACGACTCTAGTGGATCCGCCTTCTCATTAGAGGAGATAGGCGCATTGAATGTATATGTCGTGATATGAACGACTCTAGTGGATCCGCCTTCTCATTAGAGGAGATAGGCGCATTGAATGTATATGTCGTGATATGAACGACTCTAGTGGATCCGCCTTCTCATTAGAGGAGATAGGCGCATTGAATGTATATGTCGTGATATGAACGACTCTAGTGGATCCGCCTTCTCATTAGAGGAGATAGGCGCATTGAATGTATATGTCGTGATATGAACGACTCTAGTGGATCCGCCTTCTCATTAGAGGAGATAGGCGCATTGAATGTATATGTCGTGATATGAACGACTCTAGTGGATCCGCCTTCTCATTAGAGGAGATAGGCGCATTGAATGTATATGTCGTGATATGAACGACTCTAGTGGATCCGCCTTCTCATTAGAGGAGATAGGCGCATTGAATGTATATGTCGTGATATGAACGACTCTAGTGGATCCGCCTTCTCATTAGAGGAGATAGGCGCATTGAATGTATATGTCGTGATATGAACGACTCTAGTGGATCCGCCTTCTCATTAGAGGAGATAGGCGCATTGAATGTATATGTCGTGATATGAACGACTCTAGTGGATCCGCCTTCTCATTAGAGGAGATAGGCGCATTGAATGTATATGTCGTGATATGAACGACTCTAGTGGATCCGCCTTCTCATTAGAGGAGATAGGCGCATTGAATGTATATGTCGTGATATGAACGACTCTAGTGGATCCGCCTTCTCATTAGAGGAGATAGGCGCATTGAATGTATATGTCGTGATATGAACGACTCTAGTGGATCCGCCTTCTCATTAGAGGAGATAGGCGCATTGAATGTATATGTCGTGATATGAACGACTCTAGTGGATCCGCCTTCTCATTAGAGGAGATAGGCGCATTGAATGTATATGTCGTGATATGAACGACTCTAGTGGATCCGCCTTCTCATTAGAGGAGATAGGCGCATTGAATGTATATGTCGTGATATGAACGACTCTAGTGGATCCGCCTTCTCATTAGAGGAGATAGGCGCATTGAATGTATATGTCGTGATATGAACGACTCTAGTGGATCCGCCTTCTCATTAGAGGAGATAGGCGCATTGAATGTATATGTCGTGATATGAACGACTCTAGTGGATCCGCCTTCTCATTAGAGGAGATAGGCGCATTGAATGTATATGTCGTGATATGAACGACTCTAGTGGATCCGCCTTCTCATTAGAGGAGATAGGCGCATTGAATGTATATGTCGTGATATGAACGACTCTAGTGGATCCGCCTTCTCATTAGAGGAGATAGGCGCATTGAATGTATATGTCGTGATATGAACGACTCTAGTGGATCCGCCTTCTCATTAGAGGAGATAGGCGCATTGAATGTATATGTCGTGATATGAACGACTCTAGTGGATCCGCCTTCTCATTAGAGGAGATAGGCGCATTGAATGTATATGTCGTGATATGAACGACTCTAGTGGATCCGCCTTCTCATTAGAGGAGATAGGCGCATTGAATGTATATGTCGTGATATGAACGACTCTAGTGGATCCGCCTTCTCATTAGAGGAGATAGGCGCATTGAATGTATATGTCGTGATATGAACGACTCTAGTGGATCCGCCTTCTCATTAGAGGAGATAGGCGCATTGAATGTATATGTCGTGATATGAACGACTCTAGTGGATCCGCCTTCTCATTAGAGGAGATAGGCGCATTGAATGTATATGTCGTGATATGAACGACTCTAGTGGATCCGCCTTCTCATTAGAGGAGATAGGCGCATTGAATGTATATGTCGTGATATGAACGACTCTAGTGGATCCGCCTTCTCATTAGAGGAGATAGGCGCATTGAATGTATATGTCGTGATATGAACGACTCTAGTGGATCCGCCTTCTCATTAGAGGAGATAGGCGCATTGAATGTATATGTCGTGATATGAACGACTCTAGTGGATCCGCCTTCTCATTAGAGGAGATAGGCGCATTGAATGTATATGTCGTGATATGAACGACTCTAGTGGATCCGCCTTCTCATTAGAGGAGATAGGCGCATTGAATGTATATGTCGTGATATGAACGACTCTAGTGGATCCGCCTTCTCATTAGAGGAGATAGGCGCATTGAATGTATATGTCGTGATATGAACGACTCTAGTGGATCCGCCTTCTCATTAGAGGAGATAGGCGCATTGAATGTATATGTCGTGATATGAACGACTCTAGTGGATCCGCCTTCTCATTAGAGGAGATAGGCGCATTGAATGTATATGTCGTGATATGAACGACTCTAGTGGATCCGCCTTCTCATTAGAGGAGATAGGCGCATTGAATGTATATGTCGTGATATGAACGACTCTAGTGGATCCGCCTTCTCATTAGAGGAGATAGGCGCATTGAATGTATATGTCGTGATATGAACGACTCTAGTGGATCCGCCTTCTCATTAGAGGAGATAGGCGCATTGAATGTATATGTCGTGATATGAACGACTCTAGTGGATCCGCCTTCTCATTAGAGGAGATAGGCGCATTGAATGTATATGTCGTGATATGAACGACTCTAGTGGATCCGCCTTCTCATTAGAGGAGATAGGCGCATTGAATGTATATGTCGTGATATGAACGACTCTAGTGGATCCGCCTTCTCATTAGAGGAGATAGGCGCATTGAATGTATATGTCGTGATATGAACGACTCTAGTGGATCCGCCTTCTCATTAGAGGAGATAGGCGCATTGAATGTATATGTCGTGATATGAACGACTCTAGTGGATCCGCCTTCTCATTAGAGGAGATAGGCGCATTGAATGTATATGTCGTGATATGAACGACTCTAGTGGATCCGCCTTCTCATTAGAGGAGATAGGCGCATTGAATGTATATGTCGTGATATGAACGACTCTAGTGGATCCGCCTTCTCATTAGAGGAGATAGGCGCATTGAATGTATATGTCGTGATATGAACGACTCTAGTGGATCCGCCTTCTCATTAGAGGAGATAGGCGCATTGAATGTATATGTCGTGATATGAACGACTCTAGTGGATCCGCCTTCTCATTAGAGGAGATAGGCGCATTGAATGTATATGTCGTGATATGAACGACTCTAGTGGATCCGCCTTCTCATTAGAGGAGATAGGCGCATTGAATGTATATGTCGTGATATGAACGACTCTAGTGGATCCGCCTTCTCATTAGAGGAGATAGGCGCATTGAATGTATATGTCGTGATATGAACGACTCTAGTGGATCCGCCTTCTCATTAGAGGAGATAGGCGCATTGAATGTATATGTCGTGATATGAACGACTCTAGTGGATCCGCCTTCTCATTAGAGGAGATAGGCGCATTGAATGTATATGTCGTGATATGAACGACTCTAGTGGATCCGCCTTCTCATTAGAGGAGATAGGCGCATTGAATGTATATGTCGTGATATGAACGACTCTAGTGGATCCGCCTTCTCATTAGAGGAGATAGGCGCATTGAATGTATATGTCGTGATATGAACGACTCTAGTGGATCCGCCTTCTCATTAGAGGAGATAGGCGCATTGAATGTATATGTCGTGATATGAACGACTCTAGTGGATCCGCCTTCTCATTAGAGGAGATAGGCGCATTGAATGTATATGTCGTGATATGAACGACTCTAGTGGATCCGCCTTCTCATTAGAGGAGATAGGCGCATTGAATGTATATGTCGTGATATGAACGACTCTAGTGGATCCGCCTTCTCATTAGAGGAGATAGGCGCATTGAATGTATATGTCGTGATATGAACGACTCTAGTGGATCCGCCTTCTCATTAGAGGAGATAGGCGCATTGAATGTATATGTCGTGATATGAACGACTCTAGTGGATCCGCCTTCTCATTAGAGGAGATAGGCGCATTGAATGTATATGTCGTGATATGAACGACTCTAGTGGATCCGCCTTCTCATTAGAGGAGATAGGCGCATTGAATGTATATGTCGTGATATGAACGACTCTAGTGGATCCGCCTTCTCATTAGAGGAGATAGGCGCATTGAATGTATATGTCGTGATATGAACGACTCTAGTGGATCCGCCTTCTCATTAGAGGAGATAGGCGCATTGAATGTATATGTCGTGATATGAACGACTCTAGTGGATCCGCCTTCTCATTAGAGGAGATAGGCGCATTGAATGTATATGTCGTGATATGAACGACTCTAGTGGATCCGCCTTCTCATTAGAGGAGATAGGCGCATTGAATGTATATGTCGTGATATGAACGACTCTAGTGGATCCGCCTTCTCATTAGAGGAGATAGGCGCATTGAATGTATATGTCGTGATATGAACGACTCTAGTGGATCCGCCTTCTCATTAGAGGAGATAGGCGCATTGAATGTATATGTCGTGATATGAACGACTCTAGTGGATCCGCCTTCTCATTAGAGGAGATAGGCGCATTGAATGTATATGTCGTGATATGAACGACTCTAGTGGATCCGCCTTCTCATTAGAGGAGATAGGCGCATTGAATGTATATGTCGTGATATGAACGACTCTAGTGGATCCGCCTTCTCATTAGAGGAGATAGGCGCATTGAATGTATATGTCGTGATATGAACGACTCTAGTGGATCCGCCTTCTCATTAGAGGAGATAGGCGCATTGAATGTATATGTCGTGATATGAACGACTCTAGTGGATCCGCCTTCTCATTAGAGGAGATAGGCGCATTGAATGTATATGTCGTGATATGAACGACTCTAGTGGATCCGCCTTCTCATTAGAGGAGATAGGCGCATTGAATGTATATGTCGTGATATGAACGACTCTAGTGGATCCGCCTTCTCATTAGAGGAGATAGGCGCATTGAATGTATATGTCGTGATATGAACGACTCTAGTGGATCCGCCTTCTCATTAGAGGAGATAGGCGCATTGAATGTATATGTCGTGATATGAACGACTCTAGTGGATCCGCCTTCTCATTAGAGGAGATAGGCGCATTGAATGTATATGTCGTGATATGAACGACTCTAGTGGATCCGCCTTCTCATTAGAGGAGATAGGCGCATTGAATGTATATGTCGTGATATGAACGACTCTAGTGGATCCGCCTTCTCATTAGAGGAGATAGGCGCATTGAATGTATATGTCGTGATATGAACGACTCTAGTGGATCCGCCTTCTCATTAGAGGAGATAGGCGCATTGAATGTATATGTCGTGATATGAACGACTCTAGTGGATCCGCCTTCTCATTAGAGGAGATAGGCGCATTGAATGTATATGTCGTGATATGAACGACTCTAGTGGATCCGCCTTCTCATTAGAGGAGATAGGCGCATTGAATGTATATGTCGTGATATGAACGACTCTAGTGGATCCGCCTTCTCATTAGAGGAGATAGGCGCATTGAATGTATATGTCGTGATATGAACGACTCTAGTGGATCCGCCTTCTCATTAGAGGAGATAGGCGCATTGAATGTATATGTCGTGATATGAACGACTCTAGTGGATCCGCCTTCTCATTAGAGGAGATAGGCGCATTGAATGTATATGTCGTGATATGAACGACTCTAGTGGATCCGCCTTCTCATTAGAGGAGATAGGCGCATTGAATGTATATGTCGTGATATGAACGACTCTAGTGGATCCGCCTTCTCATTAGAGGAGATAGGCGCATTGAATGTATATGTCGTGATATGAACGACTCTAGTGGATCCGCCTTCTCATTAGAGGAGATAGGCGCATTGAATGTATATGTCGTGATATGAACGACTCTAGTGGATCCGCCTTCTCATTAGAGGAGATAGGCGCATTGAATGTATATGTCGTGATATGAACGACTCTAGTGGATCCGCCTTCTCATTAGAGGAGATAGGCGCATTGAATGTATATGTCGTGATATGAACGACTCTAGTGGATCCGCCTTCTCATTAGAGGAGATAGGCGCATTGAATGTATATGTCGTGATATGAACGACTCTAGTGGATCCGCCTTCTCATTAGAGGAGATAGGCGCATTGAATGTATATGTCGTGATATGAACGACTCTAGTGGATCCGCCTTCTCATTAGAGGAGATAGGCGCATTGAATGTATATGTCGTGATATGAACGACTCTAGTGGATCCGCCTTCTCATTAGAGGAGATAGGCGCATTGAATGTATATGTCGTGATATGAACGACTCTAGTGGATCCGCCTTCTCATTAGAGGAGATAGGCGCATTGAATGTATATGTCGTGATATGAACGACTCTAGTGGATCCGCCTTCTCATTAGAGGAGATAGGCGCATTGAATGTATATGTCGTGATATGAACGACTCTAGTGGATCCGCCTTCTCATTAGAGGAGATAGGCGCATTGAATGTATATGTCGTGATATGAACGACTCTAGTGGATCCGCCTTCTCATTAGAGGAGATAGGCGCATTGAATGTATATGTCGTGATATGAACGACTCTAGTGGATCCGCCTTCTCATTAGAGGAGATAGGCGCATTGAATGTATATGTCGTGATATGAACGACTCTAGTGGATCCGCCTTCTCATTAGAGGAGATAGGCGCATTGAATGTATATGTCGTGATATGAACGACTCTAGTGGATCCGCCTTCTCATTAGAGGAGATAGGCGCATTGAATGTATATGTCGTGATATGAACGACTCTAGTGGATCCGCCTTCTCATTAGAGGAGATAGGCGCATTGAATGTATATGTCGTGATATGAACGACTCTAGTGGATCCGCCTTCTCATTAGAGGAGATAGGCGCATTGAATGTATATGTCGTGATATGAACGACTCTAGTGGATCCGCCTTCTCATTAGAGGAGATAGGCGCATTGAATGTATATGTCGTGATATGAACGACTCTAGTGGATCCGCCTTCTCATTAGAGGAGATAGGCGCATTGAATGTATATGTCGTGATATGAACGACTCTAGTGGATCCGCCTTCTCATTAGAGGAGATAGGCGCATTGAATGTATATGTCGTGATATGAACGACTCTAGTGGATCCGCCTTCTCATTAGGGGAGACAGGCGAATTGAATGTATATGTCGTGATATGAACGACTCTAGTGGATCCGCCTTCTCATTAGAGGAGATAGGCGCATTGAATGTATATGTCGTGATATGAACGACTCTAGTGGATCCGCCTTCTCATTAGAGGAGATAGGCGCATTGAATGTATATGTCGTGATATGAACGACTCTAGTGGATCCGCCTTCTCATTAGAGGAGATAGGCGCATTGAATGTATATGTCGTGATATGAACGACTCTAGTGGATCCGCCTTCTCATTAGGGGAGACAGGCGAATTGAATGTATATGTCGTGATATGAACGACTCTAGTGGATCCGCCTTCTCATTAGGGGAGACAGGCGAATTGAATGTATATGTCGTGATATGAACGACTCTAGTGGATCCGCCTTCTCATTAGGGAGACAGGCGAATTGAATGTATATGTCGTGATATGAACGACTCTAGTGGATCCGCCTTCTCATTAGGGGAGACAGGCGAATTGAATGTATATGTCGTGATATGAACGACTCTAGTGGATCCGCCTTCTCATTAGGGGAGACAGGCGAATTGAATCCCACAAGAGGCTTTCGCCAGAGCGGGCAAAGTAGGAACAGTTTAGCCTCGTGTACTAGTTGGAGGTTTTGAGGGCCAGTTTAGACTCATGCACTCTTGGGAGTTTGTGAAGGAGCACTATGGGTAGTACTTCTTCAGGTACTTGCCGTTGATGGGCATCATGATCTTATCACCGTTCGGTTTGACGAGGCGATAGGCACCGTTTGAGTAGACTGTCTCTACCACGAATGGTCCTTCCCATTTGGACTGGAATTTCCCCTTCTTCTTGGAAGTGAGGATCATTGGTCTACGGACGGATAGGACGAGCTCTCCTTCTTTGAAGGCTCGGCGCTTGACTTTCTTGTCGAAACTCTTGGCCATCCGAGCTTGGTAAAACTCAATGTGCTGCTGAGCTTCCAGTCGCTTGTCGTCCAGTGCTTCGAGCTCTGCGAGTCGAAGTTGGTGATTTTCCTCAGTCGTCATCCCTGTCGCTAGGGCGACGCGAAGGGATGGAATCTGAATCTCTAACGGCAATACAGCTTCACAGCCGTATACCAACGAGTAAGGCGTGGTGCCAGTCGGTGTACGAACCGTCGTGCGATATGCCCACAGGCTCTCGCCTAGCTTTTCATTCCAGTCGCCAGTCGCGCTTGCTAGTGGAAGTCAGCTTGGTCAAGATCTTGATGATCGTCTTGTTGAAAGCTTCGGCCAAACCATTCGCTGAAGGGTTGTAGGCCGTGGACGAGAGGTTCTGTATCCGGAGTTTGTCGCAGAACCGGGTGAAGGCATGGCTAACGAATTGCGTGCCGTTGTCGTGAATGATACGCCGGGGTACGCCGTATCGGTATATGACATGGTGCTTAATGAACTTAATCACGTCGCTAGTCTTGACTTCTCTTAAGGGGATGGCTTCTGCCCATTTAGAGAAATAGTCGGTGATCGCGAGGATGAAGCGATGGCCTCTCGCCGATGGTGGAGAAATTGGCCCGACTATGTCCATCCCCCATGCCTCGAAGGGCCAAGATGCCCTCGTCGGATGTAGATCCTCAGGAGGCTGGTGTATGTAGTTGGCGTGGATCTGGCATTCGTAACATCGCTTAGCATAAGCGACTGCATCAGTAACCATCCCAGGCCAGAAGTAGCCCATCCTTCGTAAGCGATCCCAAAGCTTGGGTCCGGGCTGATGAGCTCCGCACACGCCATCATGCGCTTCGCGTATGGCTTCTTGCGCCTCCGCCTTTGAAAGACAGCGAAGTAGCAAGCCGTCGTATGACCTACGATACAATGTTTTAGTGGTTGAATCGTAGTAGAACCGTGAGGCACGTCATCGGACCGACTATCGTTCCTTCGAATCTTCAGGCAACATGCCGTATAGGACATAATCGATGATCGGGAGGCGCCAGTCTTCCTGATCTGGCTGACCCGAGGCTTGATGAGTGGCGTTCGCCTCTGGGACGTCTCTGGGTCGAAAGAGTTTTCGGCTGGCGACAGCGACCCTTTGGGTCGTTCCAGGAGGCTGGGCTAAGTTAGCTGCCAAAGATGCGAGAGCATCCGCATGGGTGTTCCTTGAACGGAGCACGTGCTCGATACGGAAGCTCTCAAATGACTCCACTAGTCTGACGGCCGCTCGGTGGAGTGGGATAAGATCTTCATTCCTGACTTCATATTCGCCAGTCATTTGTTTGACAATGAGTGGCGAGTCGCCATAAGCCTCCAGATGCTTTATCCCGAGCTCTTTGGCTAACTCGAGCCCTATGAGCAACGCGTTGTACTCAGCTACGTTGTTGGTACATGGTTCCGTCAAGGAAAAGGCCCGGGGAAACACGTGACCATGCGGGGAGGTGAGGGCCACTCCCACTCCTGCAGAAATAGAGCCGCTCGCGCCTGCGCGGGACGCACCGTCGAAGAACATCTGCCACACCTCCGGCGACGAAGTCATATTGGCTTCGGGAGGTTCATCCGGCAGTCGGGAGTTTCATCCGGCAGATCTTCGAAAAGATCGGCTTTCCCCCCCAGCGGGTGACTAGCCATGAGATCGCAGATGGCTTGTCCCTTGACTGATTTCTGCGGCATGAAATGAATATCGTATTGAGAGAGCAGAAGCGCCCACCTGGCCAGGCGCCAGTTTAACGCTGCGGGTTGTGTCATGAAGACCCGAATGGGATTCATCCGGGAGATGACATGGATGGTTTGGCCAACCAAGTAGTGCCGCATCTTTTGGATAGCGAACACCAAGGCTAGGCATTCCTTCTCGACCATTGGGTACCGTTGCTCGGCGCCCTGCAAGGTTCTGCTCAGGTAGTAGATGCCCTGCTCGTGGCCTGCATCATCGTTCTGAGCCAAGAGGGCACCCAGAGAATGTTCCATAGCCCGTATGTATATGAGGAATGGCCTTCCTGAGATTGGCGCCGCAAGGACAGGCGGATTTGAGAGATAAGCTTTGATCTCCTCAAAAGCCTTTTGGCATGGCTCATCCCAGACGAAGGAGGTACCTTTCTTCATCAGCTTAGAGAAGGGTTGGCACTTGCCCGAGAGATTCGAGATGAATCTTCGGATATAAGCCAGTCGTCCTTGAAGGCCTCTCAGTTCTTTAAGATTTCGGGGCGGTTGGAGCTCTTGAATAGCCCGCACCTTGTCTGGATCAATTCGGATCCCTTTCGTCGTGACGACGAAACCGAGGAATTTACCGCTAGACATTCCCAAGAATGACTTGGTAGGATTCATCTTGAGCTGATGAGTCCTCATGAGTTCGAACATAGCCTTCAAGTCTTGGAGGTGATCCTCCTTATGGCGGCTCTTCACGACCAAGTCGTCCACATAGCATTCGACCGTCTTTCGCAGATGATCTCGAAAGATCATGCTCATGGCGCGTTGGTAGGTTGCGCCGGCGTTCTTGAGCCCGAAAGGCATGACGGTATAGCAATACACCCCCATGGGAGTTCTGAATGCAGTGTGTTTCTCGTCTTCGGGGTGCATTTTGATTTGGTTGTACCCCGAGAAGCCGTCCATGAAGGACATCCTCTCGAATCCGCACGTATTGTCAATGATGACATCCGTGATGGGCAGAGGGAATTCGTCTTTAGGGCATGCGGCGTTGAGGTTCCTAAAGTCGATGCAGATGCGGATCTTGCCGTTCTTCTTCAAGACTGGAACAATATTCGCCACCCAGTCGGGGTGTTGCTCCTCTCTGATGAAGCCGGATTCGATCAGCTTCTTTACTTCAGATTCGATCGCCTCCATGATTTGGGGGCGAAACCGCCTCTGCTGTTGTTTGACTGGCTTGGCGTCAGGGCTGATGTTGAGGCGATGCGTGGCGACCCGCGGATCCAGACCAGGCATATCCTCGTAATTCCAGGCGAAGACGTCAATGTATTCCCGTACAAGGGCGATGAGATCCTCTTTTTCTTGAGGAGGCAGACTGCCGCTGATGAATATGGGTTTGGGATTCGCCTCAGTACCCATGTTCACCTGGAGGACTTCGTCTTCAGTTGGTGGTTCGCGCTGTTCGAAACGACTGTTCCACTGGGCGTTAACATGGCGATCCCATGTCTCGTCATAGAGTGGAAGTTGTTCGTCCTCCGCCATTCCGGCGGGGTCTACTGTGGCCATGTTGACTGTAAGGCCATCAAATAGATCCCTCACGCTGACGTCTGAGTCCCAAGCCGAGGTCGTCGACGATTGGTCCCCCGAACACGCATAGTCGGAGTCTTCGTTGACGTAAAAGCACAGATCCGACGAGGAGGAGGAGTAGCCTAAGCCTCTCCGAGTCCTGTTGAAGTAATTTGAGGGCTTTCCTTTGGGGACGTAGGCGGGTTTGATGACCGTCTTGCGTCCTCGGCCGTAATTCAGGCCCTCCAAGCGAGTGAGGTCGTACCCCATGTTGCTCATTATGCGTCTCGCTACTCGACTGTATTGCGAGAACTGGGGTGCTGGGTCTTCGTCCTCAGATTCGTCCCATAGCGTGCGTAGGGGACGATCGATTCGACCGAAGATGATGTCTTTTCGATACCTATTCCGTGCTGGCACGACGAACACAGCTTGCGATGACTTGATCGGCTGTGTTTTGGCGACGTATGACGAACATACCGGCAAGTGTAGGGAAGACTCACTGTAGAGTGTCGACCATAAGGATCGATTCGGCCGAAGATGATGTCTTTTCGATACCTCTTCCGTGCTGGCACGACGAATACAGCTCGCGATGGCTCGATCAGTCGCGTCTTGAAGACGTATGACGAACATACCGGCAAGTGTAGAGAAGACTCACTGTAGAGTGTCGACCATAGGTTATTAGGTGCGTCATCCTCGGACGAGGAGCAAGACGACAAATAAGCAAGGTCGGATTTTTCATTCATGATAAGCTTCTCTGCCTGAACGGCGTTGGTTACATGGTGACTCTCGTAACCAATTACAATTGACTCAAAGTCGTTCAGAATTAAGTTGTCACCGTATTCAGGCTCGCTGTCCGCCTCATTACCACTCTCCAGTTCTTCCACTGGTGGCTGTTCGGGGTCCTGGTACAGCAGAGAATCCGCGAAGTAGTTCTCGACTCCTTTAAAGGGATGTTTGTCGGCCACTACCGTTCTTACTCGCTCGTAGTCGTCCACATACTTCAAACATTGGTGTAGTGTGGATGGAACGATCCGGTTGCCATGAATCCACGGACGCCCCAGGAGTATGTTGTAGGAGGGTTCAGCATCGATAACGTAGCACGTCACCTCTGTCTTCATGTCGCCTATCCGACATTTCAGGCGGATTTTGCCGAGTGGCCGAGTCCCAGTGGCGTTGAAGCCGAAGATGGTAGTCGAGGTCGAGGCTAGGCGCTTCGACGGTATCCCCAAATGCTTGATTAGCTTCAGGGGCACGATGCTCAGCGCGGACCCCGGGTCAACCTGGATCCGCTCCACTTTCGCCGAGCCGACGTATCCCGTGAAGTACAGCGGCCGGTCGTGGGACGTGTTCTTGATGAGCATGTCCTCGGGGGTGAAAGTGATGCAGGGGATCTGTCTCTCGGAGACTTGGCAGCAAGTTGTACAGCCCTGTTCGATCTCCGTTTCTTTCGAGAAATGGGTCGAGAACGCCTCTGCGTCAGCCAACGCCTCTTGTAAGGCTTCCCGGGTAGGCCTAGACAACCGGAGGAGGTCGTACACGGTGATTCGCGCGGGTATGCTTTTCAATTGCGCGAGCACGTTGAACCGGTAAGGCTGGCGGCTTGAACTTGGCTCATCCGGATTGGGAGGGACTGCTGCGGCCGGCCTCGCGGGAGGTCCTGCTGGGTTTTCCGTCCTCGCGGGATATTGTTTTGCAAACTCCTTTCCGGCTCTCGTGGCGAAGACGTTGGTGTCTTCTTCAGAGTCGGTTAAGGCAGTCATCGCCGCGTCGTCTGTATCCAGGATGGCGGTGACAACGTTGCAATATTTCCTCTTAGCCTCCTTGGAAGGCTGTGCGGTCCACTGCTCGTCGTCGAGGAGGTCCGGATGGACCCACATCACTTGCCCTGATGGCAGAGTTTGTGGAACCAAACCCTTCTCCCGCTGGTTGTGAGGATCGTCGTTAGTGATCTTCAAAATCGCCTTGGGGATAGGAATTATCCCCGCCGGAGCTTGAACCTCTGGGAGACCCGTCCCAAAGCTCAAAGTGACCATGTTCGCCGTCACCTGCTTTTGGACCTTCTCTTTCTTCAAGACCCCCGCGTCGTAGAGGGCCTGGAGTTTGTCCTTGAGGACGTAGCATTTGGTTGTGTGATGCCCAAGGAATCTGTGATATGCACAGTAACTTGGGTCACCGGTTTTGTCTGCCTCTTCAGGCTTGGTGGCTTCCGGTAACTTAATCCGCCCACTCTTGAGTAGAGTGTCGAAGGTAGCTACCACCTGGTCTTCTTTGAAATCATATTGCCGCTGGGGGCGCGGTTCAAATTGCCTGGGTTTCGGCTTTTGAACGAACTTTGGCGCCGCGGCAGAGTCTACGGCCATAGCCTCTTTTCCCTTCGATCGGGGAGGGTTCTTTGGCGCAGCCGGCTCTGCTGCTCCCTTTTTGGACTGCGGCTCTTCGGCCTCCAGCCTCTTGATCATATTTTCGACTTGCTCACCTTGGCGAACAAGCTCCTTCCAAGTCCGGGTCTCTACCGCCCCTATCTTGGACAAGGGGGGAAAAGAACCCCCTGCCTCGGCTTGGGTAGATCCCTCAGGCTTGGTTGCCTCAGCCTCTTGGGGCTGGGCCACCCGCACGACTCTGCAACCATCGCGAGATGTATTGCTGCGAGAAGAGGACGATTGTAAGTACCCTTCGAATTTGATCACAAGGGACTCAACAGTAGTCCCTGCAGCAACTTCGTCAGACTGCGCCACCACCAATTCATCTGAATGAACGGATTCTCCCACTGTGGTCGCCATCTTCTGTAGGGTGAAAATTTGATTCTTCCGAAGAAAGGAGTTTCGTTTGTATTTATAAGAAAGCTTATTACAAACTAACAAATCAAATGTTTACAACAGAAGCAGAGGGAAGGCCCTCTTTGTTTTGTGTGGGGACTTTAGGTGGCTATAGGACGCTTCGCTCGATGCTCGGGTCGAGTCTGCTTCCCTTGGACCGTTTGAATGAGGTTGCTGGAGAGCTTCAGTTCGCAGTAGAAGCTCGGGGCAATGGAGTTCGGGTCTGCTTAGTTCGTCGGCGATCGGAGCTCGGAACTAGGCAGCAGTGCTGTAATGCAAGGATTTGCTAACAGCTTGGTCTCAACTCTTTTTTCTCCAAGTTTTGCGACCTCTCTTCCATCGTGCTGGAAGGGGCTTTTAAATGAAAGAAGGACAGCTCGACTTCTCCTTGAATTGTGGGATGTGACCACATCCTCTTCAGAGACGTCTCGCCGTTCCTCGATACCATGAATGGTCATTCCAGGGATTATGCTCTATGTCCTGTCACCTACGATGGGAAGGCCCATCTTGTGTGTGAGGCAACGAACGACTGCTATCCGAGTGGATTTGACCAGCATTAATGAACCGCATTTATGAGTTCGCAGATCGATGAAGTGTCTGTCCGATCACTTGTACTGTGCGTGACCGCCCGGCGTGCTTTGAGCACGGTGCTTTCTCCTTTCCGGTCAGGAGAGGCGGTGAAGTAGGTGTACAGTACTCGAGTGGGTCTAGCCAGCTTGCCGAGTGCCGGCGGATCCAGCTCTTGGCTCAGACATCCGAGGTGAGTCGCATTTATGAATGCTCAGGTTGACTCGACACCTGTCCAGGCTTTCGTGCTGCGCGTACTGCGAGCGGCCGTTTGACGGTCCTGGGGTATCGCGCTCTCTCTCTCTTCGGGTCGAGAGAGATGGGAAGGTCCATCTCAGCACGTGGGGTAGTGGATACCCAGCTGTACTGACGGTCTTGGGGTTTGCTGGCGGATTCGACTCTGGACTCGGGCAGGCGAGTTGAGTGAAAGGCGAACTTCCGCCATCCTAATCGATCTTAACTCGTGCTGGCGAGCCGACCGTAAGGCGAACTTAGAATCGAGCATGTGCGATGTCCATGCGATTTAGGCCCGTGCCAGCGAACTGGGCGTGCGAGCTCTTTTCGCAGGCGAATTTCCTGTGAGCCTATAGAGGTATTTTTTTACCGTCTACAATGTAATAATTGAATTGACAAGAAACTATAATCTAAAGCTAATTTGAATTTTCGCGTTATTTAGATCGACATAAAATCAAGCTTGACTTAAGAAGGTATAATGTTGTAAAAGTGAAAAACACTTGAAAGATAATGTTATAAAAGAATGATGAATAATTAAAGCCAATAAGACAAGATAATTAATTAAAAGTGGGCTAGAATGAAACAAGAGAATATAAATTTTGTTGCTAATCACTGATACACTTTAGACAAAAATCATAAAATATATATTAATGCTAACTCTAGTACACTTTTATATGATAAAAACATCCACATAACCATATAAAAAATTTAAAAGAGTTCATGAAAATCACTTCTAAATATTCCTGATTTTACTCAAAAAATTAAGCTATTTTTAAAAATATTAAATAATTTAAATTTGTGTTGTATTTATAAAGAGTCTTGATAGAGATGCTTTTGTTTTAGTAGCTTGATCTGAATGAGCCCTGCATATTAGCTTTAAAGTATAATATTTTTTATCGTGTTATATGGATGTTTGCTTGGTTTGCTTATCTATCTCTTATTTCTTGAATAAGTTGATATATTATTATTACAATTTACGATGACATGCATATCTTTCATACAAATTTGAGACAGGCATAAGATGAATTTTATATTTAGTGGCCTTTAATAATAATTTTAGTTGTAAAATATGTTACATTCATATTTAAAGATCTTAAAATCTGATATTACTATTACATGTTTATCGTTGATCGTGTTCTTAAAAATTAATCTTTCATTGATAGTCATATCCCCAAATAAGGATACTTGCAGAGTCGTGCCACTATATAGAGAAAAGAAAAATATCAATTTTAATTTTTTACTTACACTATGGTAACTAAGTATCATGTGCATATTTTTTGTCCATTATAGTGATTTTTCTCATCTTATCTAGTTTATTATATCTCGCAATGTAGTTGATCAATGGCTTCACTTTAGTTTCTATTGCAAGATTATTTATATGAAATTTTATATTAAGTTTATGATTCCTTTAGTATTTTTAGAATAAAGTATGAAAAATTATAGGTACTTACTAAATTTTTTTTGTACTTTTCATGAATAATGTTTTTTAATTAGGACATAATTGTTCAATATGTTCTTCAGGGAGAACTCAGTTAGTGCTTCTTTGTTCGATATGCTTTTTATCAATGTCAATTTAGGTGATTCATAAATGTTTCTGAATTTTGAGTTTATTTCCTTCACTTCTTCATTTGAAATGAAAACAATTTAGTTCTTTTAAAGGATATCCCTGAACTTTCTGATAGTTTCTCCATACATAACTCCTTATATTTTTTACTTTATAAATAAATATTATCAACATTAGAGATAAATGTTTATACATTATAATCAATTAATGTTAACCTATTATATCTTAATGTAATAATATCAAACATTTCCTCTTTTCTTTGCCAAATTTTAGTTTTTTTGTGTTTGAACTTTTGAGAGTGTGTTTTACAATTAAACTTTGATAGTATTTTATGAATATTTTAAATTTTAAGTTGGACGCTTATAATTTT
The DNA here is from genome assembly GCF_001876935.1 of Asparagus officinalis. NCBI lineage: Eukaryota > Viridiplantae > Streptophyta > Magnoliopsida > Asparagales > Asparagaceae > Asparagus > Asparagus officinalis. The sequence continues at coordinate 132,103,223 of NC_033797.1, forward strand.
CATGTTTCATGTATTGGTGATAAGTTTTTAAATGTTAATTTTCATGTTTCATGTATTGGTGATAAGTTTTTAAATGTTAGAATATTTCTCGTAACTCTGAAAATTTGAAGGTATTTTTATAATTACTAAAATTTTGGGTTGTTTTTTAAAAAATTTAAAATTTTAGCAATCTGCTGATAATTTCTAAATTTAATGTGTACTAGTGATAAGTTTTAAAATTTTAGAGGTTATTTTTGATAAATTTTAGCAATCTGCTGATAATTTTTTATTTTTGAGAGAATTTTTGTATTTTTTTAACTTTGAGGTTATTTTTTTTACTAATTTTAAATTTCTATATGCATAATGGTCCCTAGAATCCATCTATGTTACTTCTAAGTTTTAAAATCTCTGAATTTTAGAATATTTTTTGTAATGTAAACATGGCTAAATGGTACTTATATACCCTATTGTTTTGCTCTTGTAGTAGTTATATACCCTAAGTTACAAAAACATGGTAAAAAAATACCCTGAGTTGGTAACTGTTTAAATTTAGCTAACAGTGTTAAAAAATACATGAAAGTACAATAATGCTCTTCCTTATGAATTAACCCCC
>NC_033797.1:132103837-132132769 GCF_001876935.1 Asparagus officinalis
AAAAATAGTGAAAGCTCTTATTTTCTACTATTACCCATATTAAAGAGGAAGAAGAAGTTGGAGACCACGAAAAAAAGATGATGATGATGAAAATAATCTAATTTGTGGGGGGTGGGGGTGGGGGAGGTAGGTAATACAGTAAATAATACAATAAATGAGGGTAAGAAGTATTCAGCTGGTTAATAGAAGGTACCAACTTGCAAATTTTTGTCAACTCATGGTATTTTTTGCTATATTTTATAACTTAGGGTATATAACTACTTCAAGAGCGAAACACATATGGTATATAAATGTATTTAGCCTTTAAACTTTTTAAGGTTGTTTCTACAATTTTAAAAATGTTGAAGGTGTTAATTATAAGTTTTTAATTTTTAGATATCATGTTTGTTTTTAAGTTAAAAAATCAAGGTGTTTTGTGTAATTTTAAACTTTTAAGGCTATTATATGCAATTTTTGAAACTTTTGGGTTTTTTTATAATACTTCATGTATTATGATATGTTATCTACGTATAATTTCTTAATCTTACTTTTTTCTATATTTTTGAGCTATAGGTAGCTCATATGGAGTTAATATAGGATATAATTAGTATTTGAATAGATTAAGATTTAAGTAAAATATTCAAAATAACTTTTTTTAAATTGTTGACCTATAGATAGTTCACGTGGAATTAGGTAAGATATGGTTAAAATTAGAATAGATTAGGGTAACAATGTAATATTCAAAAAATACTAAGAGTAATACTGACCATAGAAAGATTTTTCCAAACTCGTGCTTTTAAAGCGAGTATGATATACTCCTGTTCGTTATCTAAACAGGTCTGGAATCATTTCAGAAATTACTTATATTCATTCCATTGGCCAACTTCTATTGGAGACTTTATTCAAATCTTGGTGAATTTACATAGTACCAAAGGATTTTTATGGCGTTCTCTCTTTTCTTCAATATGTTGGAGTATTTGGATTTCAAGGAATAAATATCTCTTTGAGCAAGCAAACTTCAGTCATCATGCTATCATAAATAATGCAATTTCATGGTTATATGACTGGTCAGGTTCTACAACTGGAACTAAAGCTCAACAAGTCTTGGATTTGCTGGAACAGAACCCTCTTCCACGAAGCAGTGCCTGATAATGTTTTTGGCCAGTTATCCTAGATGGTTTTTTGGGAGTTTTCTTTTGTATATTGTATATTTAACTTTTAATCCTTATGTAGCATGTTAGACATCAGTATTTTAGTTCAAATAACTATATGTATGGCTGGCTTTGGTTCTTTCTTGTATCTATGTCAACGGTGAATGACGGCATTTTAAAACATACAAAACAACTTAAAAGAACACTATTTTTTTTCACGTGAACTTCATTTTTAGATTTCTGAAAATGATTTTGTAGTTGGAAAAAGAAAAAATTCTTTTGCTCCTAAGAAAAAAAAATTAACGAAAAGCCCTCACACATGGAGAAAAACTCACAATTAGAATTAACAAATCACTTGTTTCCTTGACAATTCAATTTGTGGAAAGCAAAGAACTCTTGTCTCTTGTGGCATCATTCACTTGAATATCTGAGGTGCAGAGGAATAATACAGGTTATTAGATTAAGGTTAATCCAGTTAATTCACACACTCAATTTTGTTTTCAAAGAAGAAGGTTTAAGTTATTCAATACAACTTTAATTATTATTTTAAACCATACACAATTTTCTTAACTATATCACTATATGTACTTTGACGAACGGAGGATCCTAGCTATGGAGCAACACGTGTCATTGTCCAGTTGACACGTGGGAGAACTCTTTGTAAAGTTGTTGGGCGATGGTTGGTGCCTTGGTGGTCTAACCAAAGTGGACTCTTACTGGTAAATAAAAAGAATAGTAATTAATCATCGTCATTAGTATAAAGATGAGAAGATAATAGTTCAATGATAATAATTATATCATACAGTCTAGAGTCTAGAAGACTAGACCCAAAGACTTCGTTAATTCTTACAAACAAGTACAAAGATAGATTGAAGGAATCAAGTATAAGAGAACGTGACAGATCATCAGCATGTGTACCATCCAGAGTATGGATCCGTTTGCCAATAGAGACGGTAATAATTGAAAATGATTAACAATAATTAAACTCCAAATATATTTCATAGAAAATAAATTATTTAAAATAGTAGTAACGGACAATATTTAATACTTAGAAGCAAGAGATATGTAGACCTATATATTTGGTTAAGATGCATATCCTGTTTAACATACCGGTAATGTCTTGCGATTTGGCATAGATATTAGTGGGATCGTTGAACACTAGAATGAAATCAAATGAGAATGGAAAGTGTGAACACGTGAAGGTGGGGGCCACACTTTTCCCGTGTTCTTTTTGAGTTCGGAAGAGATTTGCACTTTTTCTTCTGGAGGCCCACCCGAATACCTGAATAGAAGCTATATATAGCTTCTAATTTGTTAGCAGGAGGTTAGCAAGGAGGTTTTGGCTTTTTTTATTAAAAGTGGCTGCGGAACAGAAGCGCAGGCAGGGTGCAGAGGTTAAAAAAAACGCAGTCGTTTTTTTCTTGTTTTTGGTTTTGAGCAGTCCCCTTTATTGAGGGTTTTGTGCACCCTTTTGAGAGAGATAATTGTGTGAGGGATTTGAGAGTTTGTATGAGGGTTTAGATTGAGTGATTGTAAACCCTAGTTATATTCTCTCCCTCTAATAGTAGATCTTCCCCCTCCTTGCCCTGTGGACGTAGGCGATTTGCCAAACCACGTAAAAATTGGTTGTACTGTTTTTTGTGTGATTTGTAATAGCTTTTTAGGATCCCTCAACAGGTCAGTCCTAGAACTGATGGGAGGAAGAGCCGATATCTCACTTTGTTAAGATATTCGCTTCAGATTCTTGTTTCCTTGGTGAGACGAGAATTCTTATTGCGACCTGACTCTCTTGTTGTGCTGCCGAAATTTTCGCTACGCGCAACAAGTGGTATCAGAGCCCAGATTCCAGATCTAGGGTTTTGGAGTTTGGTGGAGGAAGATTTTTTGTGTGAAGCTTGGTTCTTGGAGTTCTAGGCTTCGGTGGAGATAGTATTAGGAGTTGTCGTTAGAGATTTCACTTTCCTCGTTTGGATAGGAGATCTATTTGGAATTCGATTTAGGGTTCAGTTAGGTGGTTCCTAATTTCTATCAAATTTGTTCTTTCTATACAATTTGAAGTTAGTTTGCAATGGGAGAAGAAGGTGAAAGCAGCAAGTCGATGACGAGTACAATACAAGTTGGTTTTTAGAACACTAAGATTAGTGTGGTGAAGTATGACGGCAAAATCAACTTTGGTTTGTGGATGAGCGACGTACGGGATGCGCTCAATGCTCAGAATTTGGAATAGACCATCATGGTCCACGAGAGGCCACCTAAATATGAAGAGGCGGTATGGGAGAAAATGAATAGGAACGCTTGTGGGGTAATTAGATCCTGTTTGGAACAGAAACTGAAATATGATGTGATTGGGGTGACGTCTGCAATGAAAATGTGGGAAATTATCAACAACAAGTATCTCACAAAGAGTGTTAAGAACAGGTTGTACTTGCTGCGAAGACTCTTCAGATTTCAGATGTCCAGAGGCACCTCGCTAGCGGCTCATGTGAACAACTACACTAAGTTGTTATCGGACTTCGCGAATGTTGATAAGAAGATATCGGATGAGTACAAGGCAATTATTTTGTTAGGCTCCTTACCGGATGAGGAGTATGATACCTTCGTGCTTACTTTGTTGAACAGAAGATCTTCTATCAGCTATAGTGAAGTGACTAACGCATTGACCAATTACGATTTGAGGAGGAAGGACAAGGAGACTTCCCGTGCTAGCACTTCAGCCGAGGCATTGTCGACGAGAGGTAGAAGCCCATATCCGAAAGGTGGTAATAGAGGGAGGTCAAAGTCAAGAAGCCGCCACCAATTAGCAAAGAACCAATGTGCATTCTGCAAGGAACATAGACATTGGAAGAGAGACTGCCCGAAGCTCAAGGAGAAGGAAAATGACAAGAAAAAGGGCCCGAAGGCCAATGAGGTGAACGTTGCGAAAGACGATGATTCCGATGATTCGTGCTTTTCTCTACTGATTACTCCGGAGGTAAACCATGTGGATGCATCAGATTGGATGCTTGATTCCAACGCTACTTATCATATGACCCCTAGGCGAGACTGGTTTGCATCTTTTGAGAAAGTCGACGGGGGTGTTGTTGTCATGGGAAATGATCAATCCAATGGCGTTTGTGGGATAGGTACCGTGCGGATTAAAATGCATGATGGAATAGTCCGTGAGTTGAAGGAGGTGAGATTTGTTCCTCAACTGAAAAAAAATCTTATCTCAGTTGGAGCTTTGGAGGTGAAGGGATTCAATGTGACTTTCGAAAACGCTGTAGCGAAGGTTACTAAGGGATCATTGGTGGTGATGAAGGGAGTCCGCAATCAAAATTTGTATTATCTGAAGGGAAGCACCGAGATTGGCCAGGTTGCTTCGGCTATTTCAGAAGCGGGCATGAGTAGACTTTGGCACTATAGGTTGGGGCACACAGGTAAAAAGTCACTACAGTCATTGTGCAAGCAAGGACTATTGAAGGGAGCCAAGAGTGGGAAGATTGAGTTCAGTGAGCACCGTGTTCTTGGCAAGAAGACGAAGGTGAAGTTCGGGACTACCATTCATCAGACGAGAGGCATCCTGGACTACGTGCACACAGATGTTTAGGGTCCCACCAAGACTGTATCACTTGGTGGTCGACATTGGTTCGTCACGTTCGTTGATGACTATTCTAGGCGTTGTTGGGTGTACACCATGAAGCATAAGAATGAAGTCCTAGATTTATTTGTGGAGTGGAAGAAGAGATTGGAACTGCAGACTGGGAGAAAAATTAAGACGTTTCGATCCGACAACGGTGGTGAGTATACTTCAGATCCCTTTCAGCAGCTATATCGAGACGAGGGCATAGAGAAACACTTCACAGTTAGTCATACACCGCAGCAAAATAGGGTAGCAGAGAGGTTGAATCGGTCTTTACTGAAGAAGATCCGATGCTTATTGTCGTAGAGTGGTTTGGAGAAGATCTTTTGGGCTGAGGCACTTACATATGCGATCCACCTCATTAATAGGCTACCTTCATCTGCGATTGAGGGGAAGACCCCTATGGAGAAGTAGTCGGGAGAGCCAACACGAGATTATGACCAGCTCAAGGTATTCGGGTGCCCTGCATTTTATCATGTGAGAACTGATAAGTTGGAACCTCGATCTAGGAAGGCCATATTTGTAGGATTCAAGCGTGGTGTCAATGGATATAAGCTTTGGGATCCAGTTGATAAGAAAATTATGCTGAGTAGGGACGTCACGTTTGATGAGGCTTCTATCTTGAAGCTTCCCAGCTCTCATCAGGTGGAGAGCGACCCGACGAAGGAGATATCGCAGGTGGTGGAGATCGATGCAGCTCCACAGTGTCCAGATAGTACAGTATCCATTAGAGTCCTGACTGAGGTGACGCCAGGCGAGCACGACGGTGACACGGAGGATACGGGTACTAATATGTAGGATCAGGGACCGACGACTCAGGTTCACGATTCGATTGCGGTTCGGAGACAGAGGAAAAACATACAGATGCCAGCACGGTATGCCGACACAGTTGCATATACACTTCCGGTGGAGAGTATCGATGAGTTGGTGCCTACTACATTCAGAGAGGCCGAGCAGAGTTCGGACGTTGATTCGTGGCAGGTGGCTATGCAGGAGGAGATGGAATCTCTTTATAAGAACGATACATGGGAGCTTGTTGAGCTTCCAAAAGGGTGGAAGGCAATTGGTTGTAAGTGGGTATACACGAAGAAAGAGGGCATTGAGGGCACTCCATTGATGTTCAAAGCTAGGTTGGTTGCGAAGGGCTATACACAGGAGGAAGGTATTGACTATAATGAGGTTTTCTCTCCGGTGGTGAAGCATTCTTCGATTCGGATTTTGCTAGCTTTGGTGGCACAGTATGGTTTGGAGTTAGATCAGTTGGATGTGAAAACGACATTTCTTCATGGTGATCTTGATGGGCACAGTATGGTTTGGAGTTAGATCAGTTGGATGTGAAAACGACATTTCTTCATGGTGATCTTGATGAATAAATATATATGACTTAGCCGTTGGGATTCCGAGCTACAGGGAAAGATAAGTTGGTTTGCAGATTAAAGAAATCGCTATACGGTTTGAAGCAGTCTCCTCGACAGTTCTATAGGCGATTTGATGGTTTTATGCTTGGTCATTCGTATACTCGGAGCCAGTTTGATCCTTGCGTATATGGCGATTTGATGGTTTTATGCTTGGTCATTCGTATACTCGGAGCCAGTTTGATCCTTGCGTATATTTTCGCAAGTTAAAAGGAGGTACGTACATCTATTTGTTGCTCTATGTCGATGACATGTTGGTTGCCTCTAGTTCCAGGTCGGCTATAGATGAGTTGAAAGTTCATCTTTTAAATGAGTTTGAGATGAAGGACTTGGGCGAGGCGAAGCGTATTCTAGGGATGGAGATTGACAGAGACAAGAAGAAGGACATAATTTGCTTAACACAGGTGGCTTATTTGAAGAAGGTTCTACAGCGATTTCATGTTAGCATGGATACGAAGTCAGTTAGTGGGCTTATTTGAAGAAGGTTCTACAGCGATTTCATGTTAGCATGGATACGAAGTCAGTTAGTGTACCATTGGGAGCCCATTTGAAGCTTTCAGCTGGTCTTTCACCGAAGTCAGTTGAAGATCGAGAGTTGATGTCGAAGACTCCATATGCGAGCACAGTTAGGAGCTTGATGTATGTGATGGTATGTACGAGGTTGGATTTATCACAGGCAGTAAGAATGATTTCGAGATACATGCACGATCCAGGAGTGGGTCACTAGGACGCCGTGAGATGGATTTTGAGGTACATTCGAGGTACGCTCAATGTTGGTTTAGTTTATGAGCGGGACACTACAGGGGAGCAGCTATGCATTGGTTATGTTGATTCGGATTATGTCGGGGATTTGGATAAGCGTCGGTCTACTACGAGGTATGTGTTTACTTTGACCCATACGCCGGTGTGTTAGAGATGCACCTTACAGTCAACGGTAGCTTTGTCTACGATGGAGGCAGAGTATATGGCAGTTACGGAGGCTGTGAAGGAGGCTATTTGGCTTCGTGGACTTTTGGAGGAACTTGGTATATCGCAGAGGTCTGTCACTATTCATTATAATAGCATGAGTGCTATCTATTTGGCGAAGAATCAGGTTTTTCATGCGAGGACGAAGTATATTGACGTTCGTTATCACTTCATTCGTGATGTTCTTGAAGATGGCGATGTGGAGATTATGAAGGTCCACACGAAGGATAATCCGACGGATATGCTCACTAAGGTGGTTCCGAGCAATAAGTTTGATCATTGTCCAAACTTGTTGTATATTCGTGATTGTTGAGGCCATTGGTGGCCATTTAGGTGAAATACGTTCGGCTTGATTACTTGGACAAGAGGATACGTAGACAGTCTTTCAGATGCAGCCGGTTTGGATTAGTTGATGAGGTGAGATTGTTTGGACTCTCGTTCAGGTTCTCGACTTGTTGTGGATTGAGTTCGTACTGGACACAACAAGTTAGGATATTTGGATGCTTTGGTGTCATCTCAGTTTTGGGAAAACTTCGCTGAGGTGGAGAATTGTGAACACGTGAAGGTGGGGGTGTTTGTGGAAAATTTTGAAGTAAAAGAAATAATGAAAGAAAAATTGATTTGTATTCTCTCAAAATCGATTACAATTTGGATTCCGATTACAAAAGAGAGGAGAATGAATTTGACTCTCCCCTTTGTTTAAAGAAAGCTCCAAGGAATGCTCCAGAGATTGAGCGAAGACCCCCCTTTTCTGATCTCCAGATCCGAGAAATCCCCAAGATCCGAAGATGATCTGCTCAAGAGGTTGCCGATCTCTCCTTTTGCGATCTGTTTTTGATGCAAAAAGCCGATCCTTTAACTCAATTGAGTTTCTGGTATTTATAGGAGATTAAGGGTTGTAACTACCCCCTTAATCTGCTCCTAAGTGGGGCGGAAATCCCTCAAATCATGGGGGGAAAACGGTTCTTGGAACTGTTCGGTTCGTGTTTGAACGAGTCAAACGCCGAAAATGGCGTTCTGAGCCCGAACTCTGCGTTTTAGACTAAAAACGCAGAGTTGGGTCTATGTTGGGTGGCTGAACGCACAGGCCGCGATGCGTTGTAACTCTGAAACGCAGAGTTGGGACACAGAGATGAACTCTGCGTGCGCTTTAAGTCCACGAACTCTGCGTTTTGACTCTGGAACGTAGCCACGGCCTCTGCGTTTCGAGTTTGAAACGTAGCCACGACCTCTGCGTTTTGAGTTTGGAACGCAGCCACGACCTCTGCGTTTTGAATCTGGAACGCAGCTCTGGAACGCAGCCACGACCTCTGCGTTTTGAATCTCAAATGCGGTCACGACCTCTGCGTTTTGAGTTTAAAACATGGGCATGACCTCTGCGTTTTGAATCTTGGATGCAGAGGTGAGTCTCAGGCGGGCTCGGCGAGCTTCAGGCTAAGTCCAATGTTCAGACGAAGTCCAGTCTTGCAGATGGACTTCAGAACATAACTTGCTGTGAAGAATATGTCATAACTTTCAAACCGTAAGTCGGAATTGAACGAATTATATATGAAAATCGGCTATCTCAACGAGACGGAGCCGACCAAACCAACCCCTTGGGGTTTGGTTTGCTCCGTCAGTTTTGCCAAATTCCTTACGGTTTGAGAGATATCTGCGTTTTAATATGAAGCGACCGTCAATTTGTAGTCTCTTTCGCTAGAGCGTTGCAAAGATCGTCACCTTGTAACCTTCGTCTTGGCTCCTTGAAAATATGAGAGTCATCAGATTGTAACTCCCGATGTTGATTGTGAAGGCTGTTGAATTAGAGCTTTCATTAGTTGTTGTAAAGGTCGTCAGATTGTAACCTTCTACGTGAAAGTCTTCAAATTGTAGCCTTCTGGAAGTCGTCAGATTATAACTTCCATCATTGGTGTCTGATGGGGATAAACTATCTGTAGTGATTTTTAGACAGCCTACAGGGGGCCACCATTTTCCCGTGTTCTTTTTGAGTTCGGAAGAGATTTGCACTATTTCTTCTGGAGGCCTACCCGAATACCTGAATAGAAGCTATATATAGCTTCTAATTTGTGCCCTAGGTGTGCAGGAGGTTAGCAAGGAGGTTTTGGCTTTTTTATTAAAAGTGGCTGCGGAACAAAAGCGCAGGCAGGGTGCAGAGGGTTAAAAAAAACACAGTCGTTTTTTTCTTGTTTTTGGTTTTGAGCAGTCCCCTTTATTGAGGGTTTTGTGCACCCTTTTGAGAGAGATAATTGTGTGAGGGATTTGAGAGTTTGTATGAGGATTTGGATGAGTGATTGTAAACCCTAGTTGTATTCTCTCCCTCTAATAGTAGATCTTCCCCCTCCTTGCCCCGTGCACGTAGGCAATTTGGCGAACCACGTAAAAATTGGTTGTACTGCTTTTTGTGTGATTTGTAATAGCTTTTTAGGATCCCTCGACAGGTCAGTCCTAGAACTGATGGGAGGAAGAGCCGATATCTTACTTTGTTGAGATATTTGTTTCAGATTCTTATTTTCTTGGTGAGACGAGAATTCTTATTGCGACCTGACTCTTTTGTTGGGCTGCCGAAGTGCTGCCAAAATTTTCGCTGCGCGCAACAGAAAGAAGGTACGAATGGAATAGAATAGATGTGGGAATTGAATGCACATTCTCGTTCTCATGTTTGGACGCGTTTAGATAATAAAACGGGAATGACAATCTTATTCTTATTCCCACGTTTGGTATCATTTGTTCACAAGTGAGAATAAAATTTAGTTTTATAATAATACCTTTACCAAAACACAAAATTTTAAAAAAATTAAAAATATTTTAAAAACGACTAAATAATTTATTTTTTTAGAAAAATAAGTTTTATAGAAATGATATTTTTTTCCTTAGAGAAATAAATTTTCATGTAATAGTTATATTTTGGCACACCGTTTCGGCAAAAATTTTGGACTTTTGGCTTACAAATTAAAAAATAGTTTTCATAGAAATTATTTTTAATTATAAATAATTATAATTTCACTTTTCTAACTTCTAGTACTACATGTCTATTATTTGTACGAGCAGCTAATGTTACTAACTTCATTGTGCGTTAGTGAAGAGAAGAATGCCTTATAAGAGATATTGCATATAATTGGGCACTCTTCACAACTGTAGGCGTCTAAAATTACCTACGGGCCCTCACACGCAGCTCGAGACACAGAAAATACGATGAATGTCACTATCCGAGTCATAGAAGCTTAATCGACATTGACAAGCGTATGAAGTGAGTCAACGAACCATGCGAAGCAACGGAACTTCGGAATAACAGAAACACGAACTGATCGGGAGCTCCGCGTCACTTACAAAAGACAAAACACCCCTTGTTTCCTGTCCACTCCATAGATGATTCAATCATGGGAGCTTGTAGATCTTCTCGATGGCTTTCTGACACATCTTGAATCGCACCATTCTGAGTTCGGACGACGAAGATACGACTAAAACGGACAAGACGCGCAGAACTACGTTCCGGGCCTCGGCGAGACAACCCAGAGGTGTCTCGGCCAGGCCGAGACACCCACGGGTGTCCGCAGACCCGAAAATCAGATTTTGGCAGTTTAAAGCCGTTTTTCGATCGTTAACCGTCTGGATTTGTTTCAACTGATCTGATATCATCCATGAACGCGGTTAAGTGGTTACAAAGATAAGATCGAATTGATCGTTCTTATCTGAAAACATGGATCCCTAAGCCTATAAATACAGCCCCAGGGCCTTCATTTTTTGAGATCTGGAATTCTCGAGCGTTGGCGAAGCCCTGCCGAACTGAAGACTGAAGGAGCACGAATTTCAGAAGAGAAGAAGGGATCGAATCGAGTTCTTTGGCACAGGAAAGGAGAGTTCGTCGGATCTGCAGTTCCCGTGTTCTTCCCTTGAGATTACCCCGTTACGGTAATCTTAAGAAGAGTAATTATCTCACTGTTACCGAGATAATTACTTCGGCTTCTTGATTCCTTCGCGAATCAACGAAGCTTCGGATCTGATCTGATCATCCGAAGGTCCACGGATATTGACGTCTCCATCACAGGCTAAGAACCCATGCAAGCAAGAGCCGATAAACGATTCTTGTGTTTATTTTCAAGTGAGTTGTATTTTTTTTATTTTCGTTATTTGAATTCATTGTAAACGACTAAAGTTATAATGAAATCGATAATGAAGGCAACTTTCGACGGAAACAACAACATCTCCTGATAAAAGAAATTTTGAGATTTCATGTTCGGGGGGAAAAAAAAGGGGCAAAAGTGCAATTTATTATCCATATGTCAAAATTAATATAAACGATAGTATCTATAGTTTAAAATTTTATATGCATAAACTATCACATTCGACAAATTATTAGAAATATCCAAATTCTAATCAAAATATCCATAAAATAGTACGAGCAAAATAATTGAACAATCATCAAAGTATCAAAATATTAAGTTTTAAAATTGCAAAATGATAAACTAGTTTGTCACTCCAAAGTATATCTAGTTTATTAAAAGATATTGGAACTAAGCCAAGGTCCGCATTAATATACTTCTTAGGAACGAATGAATGATATCGGAGATTTATTAAAAAATAATATCACAATATATTGGAACTGTGGCAAGGTCAGTGATATAAATTTATTTAGGAACGATGTTTGTATATTGGAACTTGGGCAAGTTATATTCATGCTTATATTTATTTATATATTTGCACTAGTAGCTTAAGATAAGTTAATTTTTTATAAAAAAATTTTCATATGGGAATTTATATCTATTTGTATCTTTTAAGAGGGCATAATTGGAATTTATTTGATTATTATTATTCCCACTTAAGTGAGAATATCAATTCCTTGTTAAATGGTTGAGAATGATAATTCCCACATAAAATGGGAATTGATAAGAAGTGGGAATTTCAATTCAAACATCTAAAAATACATCGTGTTTGGTACGCGGGAAAAAAGAGTTGGAATTGCATTCCATTCTCACTCATTCCCGCGTACCAAACGAGCCCTAGCAATAATGTCTAATTATATTTCATACAAAGTAAATTATTGATCACTATACTGGTTATATCGAAAACTAATGTGTACATCGAAATAGATAAGGTGATGCATGCCAACAGTGGATGAGCTTATTCACTTAATTATAAAAAATAATTACGTTATTGTTTATTAAAAGGAAATTAAGCTAATAGAATGGTATAATTAACAGTTAAGGTCCCAAAAAAAAAGGAAAAAAAGAAGAAGAATGCACTACTATGTAGTAGAATTAGGTTAACAAACATACTATGGGTTAATTATATATCTCTCGAAGAGCAAAATAAATAAAAGTTTGATGGGGTTTAGTTGTGCATATCCCTTTCTCAATAAAGAGGGGTTTTATATCGTTACGGTGATTCTTTTGGCATTATCCAGACTAGTCTATGATCCTGGGCAAAGCACAGCTTTAGTTTATAATATAATATATATATAACTCATATGTATATAGATTATTATTTTTATTTCAATAAATCCTATAACAAAAATCAATCATTTATCACACCTATAATACAATAAGATTTAAGAAAATTTTTAATATTAACAATCTATAATAAGATAACTTTAAACACAAAATTAATTTTTTTCACAACTTCATGGATTGTCACACAATATTTCATTTAAAACCAGATATCATAGCAGATAGATAGAGTCCAACCCAAGGAGAAAAAAAAGGTAAAAATGTTCAACAAAAAGAAAACTATCTTCATTGAAACTTTATTTATTCTTCGCTTCATTCCTTTAAGGAAATTGTCAAGAGCATGGCGGTTTGTAAATATCTATTGGGAAATTTCACTCTCCCCGCCTACTATAATATGCGCAACTCCGAAGCCAACCCACAATCAACAAGATATAAAACGACCACAATCAAGAAAAAAGAACACTGGGATTTACGTGGTTCGGTCGACCAACTTCGACCTACGTCCACGGGGCAACAATACGAGAAATTCACTATGTATCAGGGAGAACTACAAGAGGAACCACTCAACTCTCGTCTCTCGATTTCTCAACCTCACATACATAATCAACTCTCATATTCTCTCCAAAGCCCACTTCTTGTAATCTTTTTGCACAGATAAAGATCATGAAATCATCACCTCTCGCACAATATTCTTAAATCAGGCTACGCCCTCTGCTAACCCTAGATTACAAGAATATTGGCTCTCTGTCTCTGCTTCTTCTTAGTTTTTCCTCCAACAATAGAAGAATATATAGAGAAACCAAAACCCTATCTCTAGCCTAACTTCCTAATTAGAATAGAATTCAAACTCCTAATCATGATGGAACCCAAACTCCTAATTATGATGGAACTCAAACTCCTAATCATGATAGATCTCTAACCCTATCTAATTCTCATGAAGTTCTATAAAGAATCAAAGACGCAATCTCAACAATCTTCACCTTGGATTTGATTCCTAATTTCCCTTGAAGATATATCATTATTGTCTTGAAACTTTGCCTCTCCCGCTAGAGTCTTCTATTTCTTTCGCACTTCAAATCGAAGCAGTCACACTCCTAATCAGAACACCTGCACTCTAACTGGTTGTCTCGTGGCCCTCACTATCATCTGCTTCACCGTGGTGCCTCCACCTCTCTTGTGTGCACCAAGAGGTCTTCGCCACATCTGATAATAAAAGCAAACCAATCATGCTTGTCCTCCCAACTTGAGCCTGACAATAGCCACCCCCTACTTGTTGTCCTTGTACTCTACCTGCATCGCTTGTCTCAAATCATATCAGTGCACATCTCCTACTCCACACTACGAGCCGGATGCCTCTATCTCCTCCATCACTTACCTTAGACTGAATATGAGCGTTCATCGTCTTCAAGTCTAATGCCACCATCTCCATTACCCATTGTGTCACTTGATCATGCCAGTTTGCAAGCTCCACCTAATCTGGCACTATCCTCCTCGAGTCTACACACCAACCAACTACTGCTCCCGCGATGGCTTTGAATAATTATATGCTGACAACTCTATTGTTAGAGTCACATCTAATTCTCTACGTTAGTCTCATCTGTTGCATACTCATTTGCCCTATCTGCCATCAGATCTGTCTTGTCGTTGAATAGCAAAATATCGAACTTCGGACCCAAAGAAGTTATCATTCTCTAACCAAGATCAAAATTCAAATCAGTCACTATAGAGATTGAATTTGATAAAACCAATGCTAAAAATGAACTCAGCACGTCGAAAAACCCTAGGAACGACTATTGGATCACCAAAATCCGCCTCCAAATCCTCGATCAAAAGATAAATCAATCTCAATCGTTGGATTTGTGTGAACAGTACTCGCCACGCCGCTATAGTGTTACTGCTACAAGATCCAGCTATAATTCTCGACCGCTACAATATGCCGTTGCTGCAGTGATCTTTTTTCTTTTTCTTTTCATCTTGATTCTTATAACACCGATCTTCAATCTTGCACGACGTCATCTTCTATCTTGCTAATTCGCTCCCGGATCCATCACCATCGTTTTTGATACTACTTGTTGGGGAATTTCACTCTCCCTGCCTATTACAGTATGCGTAACTCTGAAGCCAACCCACAATCAACAAGATATAAAACGACCACAATCAAGAAAAAAAGAACACCGGGATTTACGTGGTTCGGTCGACCAACTTCGACCTACGTCCACGGGGCAACAATACGAGAAATTCACTATGTATCAGGGAGAACAACAAGAGGAACCCCTAATCATGATAGATCTCTAACCCTATCTAATTCTCATGAAGTTCTATAAAGAATCAAAGACGCAATCTCAACAATCTTCACCTTGGATTTGATTCCTAATTTCCCTTGAAGATATATCATTATTGTCTTGAAACTTTGCCTCTCCCGCTAGAGTCTTCTATTTCTTTCGCACTTCAAATCGAAGCAGTCACACTCCTAATCAGAACACCTGCACTCTAACTGGTTGTCTCGTGGCCCTCACTATCATCTGCTTCACCGTGGTGCCTCCACCTCTCTTGTGTGCACCAAGAGGTCTTCGCCACATCTGATAATAAAAGCAAACCAATCATGCTTGTCCTCCCAACTTGAGCCTGACAATAGCCACCCCCTACTTGTTGTCCTTGTACTCTACCTGCATCGCTTGTCTCAAATCATATCAGTGCACATCTCCTACTCCACACTACGAGCCGGATGCCTCTATCTCCTCCATCACTTACCTTAGACTGAATATGAGCGTTCATCGTCTTCAAGTCTAATGCCACCATCTCCATTACCCATTGTGTCACTTGATCATGCCAGTTTGCAAGCTCCACCTAATCTGGCACTATCCTCCTCGAGTCTACACACCAACCAACTACTGCTCCCGCGATGGCTTTGAATAATTATATGCTGACAACTCTATTGTTAGAGTCACATCTAATTCTCTACGTTAGTCTCATCTGTTGCATACTCATTTGCCCTATCTGCCATCAGATCTGTCTTGTCGTTGAATAGCAAAATATCGAACTTCGGACCCAAAGAAGTTATCATTCTCTAACCAAGATCAAAATTCAAATCAGTCACTATAGAGATTGAATTTGATAAAACCAATGCTAAAAATGAACTCAGCACGTCGAAAAACCCTAGGAACGACTATTGGATCACCAAAATCCGCCTCCAAATCCTCGATCAAAAGATAAATCAATCTCAATCGTTGGATTTGTGTGAACAGTACTCGCCACGCCGCTATAGTGTTACTGCTACAAGATCCAGCTATAATTCTCGACCGCTACAATATGCCGTTGCTGCAGTGATCTTTTTTCTTTTTCTTTTCATCTTGATTCTTATAACACCGATCTTCAATCTTGCACGACGTCATCTTCTATCTTGCTAATTCGCTCCCGGATCCATCACCATCGTTTTTGATACTACTTGTTGGGGAATTTCACTCTCCCTGCCTATTACAGTATGCGTAACTCTGAAGCCAACCCACAATCAACAAGATATAAAACGACCACAATCAAGAAAAAAGAACACTGGGATTTACGTGGTTCGGTCGACCAACTTCGACCTACGTCCACGGGGCAACAATACGAGAAATTCACTATGTATCAGGGAGAACAACAAGAGGAACCACTCAACTCTCGTCTCTCAATCTCTCAACCTCACATACATAATCAACTCTCATATTCTCTCCAAAGCCTACTCATTGTAATTTTTTGTACAAATAAAGATCACGAAACCCTCGCCTCTCGTACAATATTCTTGAATCAGGTTACGCCCTCTGTTAACCCTAGATTATAAGAATATTGGCTCTCTCTCCTCTACTTCTTCTTAGTTTTTCCTCCAACAATAGAAGAATATATATAGGGAAACCAAAAGCCTATCTCTAGCCTAACTTTCTAATTAGAATAATATTCAAACTCCTAATCATAATGAGACCCAAACTCCTAATCATTATAGAACCAAAACTACTAATCATGATAGATCTCTAACCCTATCTAATTCTCATAAAGTTCTATAAAGAATCAAAGACACAATCCCAACAATATCCTTAAGTGTATGCCTTGATTCTCCGTTGTAGGCAATACCATAAGCATGTCATGAATAACAATTGATTCCCCCTAGTTTCTTGGCTTTCCCTCGGTGCAAAAGGTGCATATCCATGCATCTTTGTTATTCTAGACTTTCAAACGACCTCCGTAAAAGCATCAAAGACATCTTTAATTGTTTTTTTGGAATTCATCCTCTTCTTGATGGGTAATCCACCAGTCTTCATAACCTTCATAGGTAAGGCGCTCCCACTAAAAAAACATTATGATTAGGAAAATTTTTATGAAAAAAATATAATATGGATAAAAAGAATATTTCACCTTTGTTGGTTGTCCAGAAGCTTCTTCATCATATTCTCGTTCGCTACGTCTCATTTTTATTAGTCTGTTAAAATAGGAAAAACAATACATATTAAAATGAATGTTCTCACAAAATATTTATAAAATTAAATCAAAAACTTTTTTTTGAAACATGCTAATTTCAAATTGAGGTCTCGGCATACATCTGAACTTTATGATGACGTTGCCTTTTATAGTAATTGTTGAGTTAGTTATCAAACATGGGGTTTGTGTGAGGATTATGAGAGTGTTAGGCCCTCAAAATTCCTTTAGATGGCGGGTTCTAGGGTTTAGTGTTCTTTCCTGCACATAAAGAGCTCGTAAGAGGGCGGAGTTGGGATCTCCGGTTGTTCCTCCGATGATCAAGTCAGTAATTAATCTTGAGTGGGAAATATAGAGATAATGTAATTCAAAGTTGCATGAAAAAACCAGAGAGCTTACCCCATGCAATGTCACTCTCTTTTATAGTTGATTGGAAGGGCAAAGAATTTAACTTGGGTCGGGTTCAGCTAGGCAACTGAGTTGGCAATCATCTTCTAGGTGTCGACCATGGAAGAGGGTGAGTCATCTGGTCATTTAATAAGGGAATGATAGTAAGTGTTTGGCGCTAATTGGGTCTAGTGACTCATAAAGACTATGGGGGGCTAGAGTAATAATGATTTGTCAGAGCAGTTAATGCAAGGGCAGTCGACTAGCGAGGGTTTCAAGATAACTGGCATTTCTCTATTCGTTTGGTTAAGGCCAACTAGCACCACCTTTTGACTCGGCTATGCGAGTTGTCTGCAGAACAGTTGGCCGAGTACGGGTCTATTTGGTGGGTTGGCCGACAAGTACGACCTTTTGACTCGGCTACGCAAGTTGTCGGCCGATCAAGTCGGCTGCGGAAATGGCTTGAATCGTCTCCATTAGGGATTTGTTTGATTTCGCGCAGGAACACGTATCTGCATCTTAATGGAGATTAATATATGGTGATTTTTGGGTAGTAAATGGATAGGAATAGGTTTTTGGATTAGTAATTGATTTGAATGATTACGAATGTTCAGTTATAAAGCTAATAAAAACTGAATCGTTACCCCTGCAAGTTGTATTTAGTGGGGGTTGGTTATTTAAAAGAAGTTTTTTTACGGAGAAAAATTGGGTTCGGAGTTTTTTAAGGGTTAATTTCTATTGAAAACTATATTTAGAAGTTAAAAAAGAAGAAAATCGATGGCTGGTAACATATATGTAGGGTTTACTGTTCACGTTCAATTTTTTTAATCATTCTGCGTTCATTAATAAAGGAGTTAGATATCTCACCATGGTTGAGTCAAAGAGAACCTCACCATGTTGTAGATAACCTCCTGCATAACCAAGTAACAACTATATGATTAATGGAATACTTTTTTCTCTGCTATGCTTCTTCTTGCTCAAGAGATCATTCTGACTCAGTATACAATGAACAAATTAAAGGGCCAAACGAGAGAGTAATTAGTGGGTATGAAGTAGCGCCCTTCAATGAGGAAGGAGGAAGAGAACAAAGAGAAACTATCTGTTGAATCTTATTGTAGGCTGAATGAATGATTCATAGGACCAACAAGATGGCCCATTTCTTTATGATCCAAAACAATTTTCCTTTTTTTCTCCTTAATTTTGTTCCCCTGTTCTTTGTCCCCCTATGTTTTGTCAAAAGTTACTTAGTGGTTTTGGTTTTTTAATTTTGAATTTAGGGTGTTTTTTTGTAATTTTTAAAGCTTTTAGGGTGATTTTTTACAAATATAAAAATTTTCAGGTTGCTATATACAAATTATAAATTTTATACTGTTTCTAAGTTTTGATATTTCTGGGGTGTGTTTCTATAAAATTTGACTTTTTTGGGGGCATATTTTACAATTTTAAAAGTTTTAGTGTATTTTTTTATAAATTTTAAATTTTTTATGGTGTTGTTTGTAATTTATAGATTTGTTACTCTTTGTAAGTATTAACATTTCTTGGGTGTGTTTTTACAAAATTTGAATGTTAAGAGTTGAACGATAACTTATGGGTTAAAGTTAAACGGATCAACAGGTTAACCGATTTATGATCTGGTTAATGAATAGGTTCTTTGGGTCAATCCGTTTATGACCCGACCATGTAAAGTGACTCATACTATTCATAACGGGTTGGGTCGGGTCGGCGGGTTAGTTGATCAGGTCATAAATTAACACCCCTAGCTACAAGGGTCTATTTAGCAACTACTTTGTACTATTAAACCCCTAGAATTTATTTTCTAAGTTAGAACCCCATTTTTTTAAATGGAAGATATAAGACTTTATTTAAGTGGAAATACTGAATACATCCAAAGGAAGCTCCCAAACAATAAAATCAAGGCTTACGTTTTACCATGAACACAAGTTTTTTTTGGACAAAAAAAGAAAAGAAAAAGAGGGCGAGGTGCAATGTTCATTTCATTGATATAAAGCTAAAGCACATAGGGGAAAAGTAAGATTAGGTGATGAAATATCAAAACAACTCATATTTGAGTATAGGGGGAGGACCTTGTCACCTAGAGTGCAAATCATAGATGCTTCATATAATCAAAAAGTTAATCCAAATTTACCCTACCCACACAAAAGAACATTGTTTTGAGCTGATACATCTAGCTCATCCATCATGCACAGTATTACATCAGTACCCAAAATAAATTTCAATAAGATGTGCAAAAACTTTACAAAAACAACCAATCCCTTATAATAAAAAATTGTCATCAGCGACATCCTCCACATCTTTTTGTAGAAGAGCTTTTGCACCTTGTTCCTAAGCAATTTTCTGGACCACCTCTACCTCTTCCTGCTTGAACTCTCTGCCTAGAATAAGATAAAATGCACCACATTAGAGACTATCTTTTGGGCCAGAATCTGAAAAATAAGGTTACTATGTGATCCTCACATTTTACTACACTTTAAACCCTAATCATTTATTTTATTTTGAATAAAATATTTGCTAATAATGTATTTTTGTTATGAAATAATGTGGATAGCCATTTCGTTTCCCAAAAAGTTGATATTGCCCTAGTACATTAATCTTCTTCCTAGAACAACACAATGCATATTCTTGAAAGACTAAGTTCATGAATGAGTAATTAATATGATTCATGTATCATCATCTTAGCTTGTATATAAATAGAGGTATTCCTACCTCAATTTGATATAGCACTGAAGAACAAATGAAATAAAATTTCTCTCTACTTCTCGTCTACCTTTTCTTCTCTACTTCATTAGTTTCATAACACGTTATCAGCATAAGACTCTACCATTGAAACAATCTTTTTCAAGTCCATTAGATTCATCGTTGGGCACGTGTTGATATTTTGGATAAACTTTCGAGATATAATTTCTCTTTCCAATTCAATTCATTTTTCACTATGACTAACCTTACAAAACAATAATGTACGCCACTTGATATTTCTGGAAAGAACTATTTATCTTGGATGTTAGATGTTGATATACATCTTGCTGCAAAAGGTCTTAAAAATACTATTGTGGAAGAAAATGAGATATCAAAACAAGACCGTGCCAAAGATATGATTTTCCTTCACCATCATTTGGATGAAGGGTTAAAAACTAAATATCTAACTGTGAAAGATCCACTATAAGGACCATGAATTTTGATACTAGTTAAAATAATTTTTTATTATTTTAAAATATTTAATTATGATTTTTAAAAGAGTATTTATATTTTTCTCGAATTTCTATAATTTTTTATGATTTAAAGTCTAAGTTTTATATTTATTTAAATGATTTAAATATTTATAAATTTATTTAGTATAATAAATATTTCTAGAATTTATCTGTTGTGTTACTAATACTATTACGTATCATTTTGAATAATACGTGGTATAATTATTATTATGTTGCATATTATTTCGTATAATACATTGTATTATTAATTACGTATTATTTATATAATTTGTTGTATTATTTCTTATGTTGCATATTATCTGTCGTATTAGTATAACTGGTACATTTTCCTATGTGGATAATTATCCCATAATTATTTAATTTTAAATATAAGTAATTATATTTTTATTAATTATTCTTGTTTAATTATGTAATTTCTTGTATTATTTTTACTGTTACATATTATATGTTGTATTAGTACAACTGGTACGTTTTAATTTGTAGATAATTATCTGATAATTATTTAATTTATTTAGTAATTATTATTATTTTTAATTATTTTTCAAAACCCTAAAATTTCCTAATATATATATAATATATATATATATATATATATATAGAATATATATATTCACACACAACACACACAATTCTATGAGTTTGTGTTTCTCTCTCTTCTCCTCTTCACCCCCACGAAACCGCAGCGCAGCCCACGACCTCCTCTCCATCTCTCACATTCTCCTCCTTCTCTCCCTTCTCTCCTTCTTCTCTCCCTCACGCTCCTTTTCCTCCGACACGCCCTCCTTCACCTCACCCCTGCCTCCTCTGTTTCATCACACCACACCTCCTCGGACCATCCACCACCCTTTATCCTCCCCAATCAGGCCCTGAGGCCATCCACAACTCCAACCCCGACCTGCGCAACCGTGGGTTAGCCAGCCAACCACACCCACTAATCCCACGCTGTCGAGCCTTCCGCTAACAGTCCTCCTCCCGCCTCGTGCCGCAACCACTCCAGCCTCGCCTCTCCTTCCTCCTCACCGACTACGAACCACAACCTGGGCCGCAGCACAGCTTGAGCGAGCACCCCGCTCACCATCGTCGTCTTCTCCCTGACGAGCTTCCTCAGCCAGCACTCGCTGCGAGTTTCCCCACTCCGACGCGCTGGCCTTCGCACGACAACACTCAAACGCTGTCCACGATCGCGTGCAGTCCACATCCGTCACAGTCATCGCCACACTCCAACCCTCCTCCCCGTTTGACAACACCACCCATGTCAACGCCGATAGCCTCGCTCAGCTCCTCCAAGCCACAGTCGCACTCCCCCTTGCTTATTGCCTTCCCACGCCATCAGCCTCGTCATCCGCTATCCAGATCCGATCAAATTCCCCACCTCAGTGTTGTCGCACGACATCTATTTGATCATATGCCAACACATATCCAATTGCAGAACCGCCATCCTCTAGCCATCAGCGAGCCCGTCGGAGCCCCGAGATATCCCTGAGGCAAGATCCCGAACTTCGGTTATTTTTATTTTAATTCTTAGTTTTATCATAAATTATTATGTGCAAGACCCCGTTGCTTATTGACTCGTCTTTATAATTTTTTAGATATACTGTTAATTAAGTACATGCATAGATTAGTTATAATGTGAATATTGTGATATCATGTGTGGATTTGTCGTTGAATGACATTAAAGAATTTTAAAGGAAATTGTTTTGTAAAAAGATTATTTGAATTATTAATAAATAAATTTAAAGGAATTTATTTGGCAATGGAATCATTTTAGGAAAATTATAATAAGTTAAAATAATTTAATTCGGCAAAAGAATCATTTTTTGATAATTATAATAACTTAAAGGAATTTATTTTGAAAAAGAAATTATTTTAGATTAATAATGAGAAATAATTTTAAAAGAATTTATTTTGGAAAAGAAATTATTTTCTGAATTACATAGTTGCTGTTTATGATCACATTTCACGTTTTGCATTTTTTTAGTGTATTTGACATGTCTGCTATGTATTGTCCATCTTGTGATTGAGAACCATTAGTAGTTTGTGACTTAGTGGCCTCGTGCGTCATGAACAGACTTAGTGACATGTGTGAGTGTGTTGACTGAGTTTAGGTGGTGAACCCGAGTTTCAATGTGGATTATGTTTGACTTAGAAAATACAAGAGAGTTGGGATGGGAAAATCATGGTTCATGTGATCGGATAAGACTGTTGATGTATCTTCCAGACTAGAACCAGTGAACCGTTTTGCACTGGGGTTAGTTTGTTGGGCCAAGTGAACCGTTTCGCCCTTGGTCAGTGAAATCATTTCGTCACCCAAGTTTTGCTTGAGTTCGGACCAGGCCAAAATCGGATTGCGTGTAGTCCTCTCACCGAACCGTTTCGCGGGTTTGGATGCACGTAGGGGATTTGTGAACAGTCAATTATCCGATGATATGAGCGTTGGCTCTGTGTGAGATGTGACCAGTGACCTGATGTAGAATGACTAGTTACATGACCTCGTTTCTTGGCTAGGTATCATTTCTTGTGAGATGTAGGCCAGTTGTATATCTTTTCTATGTCTGTGTGAGATGTGACCAATGACCTGATGTAGAATGACTAGTTACATGACCTCGTTTCTTGGCTAGATATCATTTCTTGTGAGATGTAGGCCAGTTGTATATCTTTTCATACATAGACCGGGGATAATATTTAACTATCTACTGTAGGCGTCAAAAAATGCTGAGAGATATCCAAACACAGCTCAAAAGGAAGTCATCCAAAATGTCAAAAAGAACACAAGTATAGACTGTCTCGCATGCGAGACAGTCTTTACTGTCTCGCCGTGCGAGACAGTCTTTACTGTCTCGCGAGCGAGACAGACTTTTACTGTCTCGCCCACGCGAGACAGTCTTTACTGTCTCGCCGTGTGAGACAGTCTTTACTGTCTCGCCGTGCGAGACAGTCTTTGCTGTCTCGCCGCGCGAGACAGTGTTTGTTGTCTCTCCGCGCGAGACAGCGTTTGCTGTCTCTCCGCGCGAGACAGCGTTTGCTTCGTGGGCGAGAATCACGTGGATAACTGCCAAAATAACGGAGTTTAAAACGTGGGAAGGCAGTTAAAAATGAAAACTGCCTGACGGTTATTGTTTCCAAGACGGCGTTTACTGTCTCGCGGGCCGAGACAGCAAACACTGTCTTGCCCGTCGAGACAGCAAACACTGTCTCGACAGCCGAGACAACAAATGCTGTCTCGCGAGCCTGTTTTCCACCAACTGTTCATAGAGGCTATAAATACCCCATGAGATCGATTTTTTTTGGGGGAGGATGATCAGAGAGCATCCACAGGCTGATTTCAGAAGCAGAGAGGACAGAGTACTCGAGTTTCTGTAACTCCTTGATATTCAGGCTTTGACTTGATTTCAAGAAGAACGTCTATCTTACCTTGATAAGATATCGTTTCAAGTTCTCACTTCGATAAACGAAGTCAGAATCATAAACCCCTCACGATTCGATCAGAATCTGTGATTTGGTGGTCCACGGGCTAACGCACCCCCGGCACAGGCAAAGATCCCACGCAAGCAGTGATCCAAACAACGATCCTGCGTTTGTTTCCCAAGAGTTGTAATTTTCATTTTGTTGTGTAAAAGAAGTCTTATAAAAAGGCTATTTCTTTTGAATTTATTGTAATCGACTGAAGATATAATGAATTCCATGACAAAACCAACTTTTGACGCAAACAAGCTGGCGACCACAGTGGGAGCCAACGGTTTCGCTGCCGAGACCGTCGTGTCGCAGCCAATCATCAAGATCCTGGTTGAATCAACGGTCGAGTACGAGTTCGACCAAGCGAAGTTTGAGGAGTATTTGTCATCCTCATCTGTAAAGTCTTCCGCGCCTCGCAAGTGCAGGAAGATTTCATCTTCGTTGAAGTTATCAAATGCTACGGATGAAGACTCTCGTCCGATTGTTGCTGAGGATTTTACTCGCAACAGCTCTGCTCAAGATGATTCCTCCCCAATTAAGGAGTCGTTCGATCGAAGTTCACCACTGACGAAGAGGGCTCGTCAGAGGCGACGCCAACACCGCGCTCGTCAATTAGCTAAGGCATTGGAACAAACCGACGGGGTTCGTTATTACGTGGACCTAGAGTCGAGGAGGCATCGAGTGGTTCAGTTGTCTCAACGATCAATCACTCATATCTCTGCTAAATTAACGACGAAGGAATGGACTATTGTCAAAAGGGCTCGTTCAACCCTCAAAGAACGTATACAAAAGTGCCGTGCAAACGCTGCTCATGCCCGTGCTCTCTTACAACAAAGACAAGAAAGGAAGAAGGAAACGGTGGCCAAAGAACCACTAAAACTCTGCCAAGTTTGGATTCCAAAGTCTGGAGTTATGCAAAATCAGCATTCAGAGCCCGTTAAGACTCCATACCCGCAAGGGGGTGGTTTTAAACGTGCGACTCCCGCCCGCAAATGGGTGGTTTTAGACGTGCGACTCCCAACATAACCTTGGATCGCTCAAAGACAAAAATAAATTGTCCTGAGAATGCCAACAAGGTTTTACACCCCCAGAAGAAGACGCATTCACCAAATGATATCGTCATACCTGGGAGGTCATGCCAACAGACGATACGATTTTTTGGCAATCATACCGATGAATCGTATTATCAAGTTGGGGTTGTGAATAATTTTCGAAAGAGAGTTATTCGAGAAATAAACTCTCATTGTTCCTGTGCGCGACTCGTTAAAGCAGCATTATCAGAATGTGACTGTTTCAAACGAGAAGCCATCCCACGAAGAGTCTCTGTATTGTCGAAGCCTAAGCCGAGACATTTCCGCAAAAGAAAATCAGCTGCCCAAGATGATGAATTCCCTGAAGTCACCATCAACGTGGCTGATAAAAGAAAGTCTAAGCGGCATTCAAGTGACTCAAATCCTGACTTTTCCCCGAGAGGAAGAGTCAATCCAAGAATTGCTCAAAGGATGTCTCGACTCCAATTAGGAGCCATCAGACGCAGAGATTACAAAAGAATGCAAGAAGGAATGTCCTCGGAGGATGAATTCTCGGACACTTATTCTGCAATCGCTTCTGATGATACAATGTCTAGTACGGGACAAACCAGAGAAGTACTCACGATCATCTCTGATCAATTTGCTCAAATGCTTCAAGAAGCTCTAACGAAGCAACATGAAGAAATTAGAGCTGAGATGAAGACAGAGATGGGGTTAGCTATTCAACAAATGAGAGAGTTGCTAACTCAACAACCTCAACCTCCTGAGTCCAGTCAGCGAGCTGAATCCAGCCACCACACTCGGAATGTTGTAGATAACGGTGATCCAGAAGTGAATGAAGTCATTATGGCTGATACACCTCCCAATAGCAATAACGCTAGGGGTGGTTTAGCACATCCTCCCAATAACGATATTAGGGGTGGTTCGATGGCACCTTTTGCAGGGGGTGGTCTAACTCATTCTCCTCAACGTCCTTCGAATGAAGACATAGACGATGACGAGAAAATGAAAGAGCTTGAAAACAAAATCAACGCTTTGATGACGGCTCAAGAAGGGAAAAAGACAGGTATTCCGTGTCCCTATCCAAGAGAATGGGATTCAATACCATACCCGGCTAAGTTCAATCTGATTAACTTCACACCGTTTGAAGGGAAGAGTTCGCCGATTCAGCACTTGATTTATTTTAAGTCTCATTTGGGCGTGATCTCTGGAAACGAGGCTTTAATGGGCCGGTCATTCGTTGGCACCCTTCGTGGGCCCGCCTTCGATTGGTACCGACGGCTCAAGCCAGAGAGCGTCAATTGCTGGGATGACATGGAAAGTTTGTTCCTCAGCAACTTCTTCGATGATGACACCGAAGTGTCAATCGGAACCCTTCTGGATGAGAAGCAAAAAGACGGAGAGTCAGTCGACGATTTTGTCAAGCGCTTCCGTGGCAAAGCAATGAATTGCAGAGATCCTATTACAGAGGAGTTCATCCTGCAAACATGCCACAATAATCTCTCCATCGATGTCCTGGAAACCCTGGGGGTCGTACCATCCACCACTTGGAAAGAGTTAAAACTACGTGGTGAACAAGCTGAACACTTTCTTAAAAGAAAGAAAGTTGGGAGAGGTCAACCGACGACATCCACAATTCCTGTGAACGCAACTCTCGATCCGAGGTTCCAAAAGGAGTATTCTTTCGAAGACGATGGAGCTCCAGCCATATTGGAATACCTCCTCGCCAATGATAAAATCGAGCTACCGCCTATCAAAGACCAGGAGGGTGCTAAGATGATTACAGATCCAAACTACTGTGCATACCATAGAAGGATTCTTCATCCTACCAATATTTGCTTTGGACTCAAAAACAGAATCCAAGCCCTAATTGACTCCGGCGTCATAACGGCAAAACAAGCCGATTAAAGACGACCCTACTCCATTGGATACACGAATATAAACTGTTTTCCTTGACTCCGATGAGTATACGAGTATAAACTGCTTCTTCACGCCACTCCGAAGAGTATACGAGTATAAACTGCTCCTCGATACTCCAACAGGTATATGAGTCTAAACTATTTCCTTTCTTTCACAGGAAGTTCCTAGAGAGCGCCATGCATGGTACTTTTAAGGATAACCCGATCATACAGCTAAACATGATGATAAACCTAGCTTCGCAAGAAAAGTTGAGGGTGGATGGTTCATGTAACGGGAAGTTCTCGGAAGAATGTTATATGTAATTTTCTTAGGGATAACCCGATCATTATAAACAAAGTGATAAACACTACATTCCCACGGTAATTTCTGAATACTCTTTTGCTGAGATGAGATTCGATCACTTTGTTGGATCAATCTTCCCTCACAAAATTCTATCTTGGTCAAACCTTTAAACAGTTAGGACCAAAGCCAAAATCCCCTCTCGATTCCTTCCATGAATGAGAGGTCCACAAATCGAATGATCAAACCTTTAAACAGTCAGGATCGCCTCAAAACTCCCACTTGGTCAAATCTTACTCCAGTCAGAACCATAACCAAAATCCCCTTTCGATTCAATTCATGAACGAAAGGTCTACTTTTGAATTGGATAATCAAACCCTATGACAGTCAGGATTATTCAAACCAGTCCAAATTCTTCAAGTGGAGATCCCACTTTGAGTGTCTTTTGCATCAGGAGATAGGATATAAAATTCTTCCTCTCCATAATCGGGTTCATCTCTACCAACAAACAAGAGACCAGGAGATAGGATATAAAATTCTTCCTCTCCAATTTCGGGTTCATCTCTACCAACAAACAAGAGACTAGGAGATAGAATATAAAATTCTTCCTCTTCATTATCGGGTTCATCTCTACCAACAAACAAGAGACCAGAAGATAGGATATAAAATTCTTCCTCTCCAATTTCGGGTTTAACTCTACCAACAAATAAGAGACCAGGATATAGGATATAAAATTCTTCCTCTCCAATTTCGGGTTTATCTCTACCAACAAACAAGAGACCAGGAGATAGGATATAAAATTCTTCCTCTCCAATTTCGGGTTCATCTCTACCAATAAACAAGAGACCAGGAGATAGAATATAAAATTCTTCCTCTCCAATTCCGGGTTTATCTCTACCAACAAACAAGAGACCAGGAGATAGAATATAAAATTCTTCCTCTCCAATTTCGGGTTCATCTCTACCAACAAACAAGAGACCAGGAGATAGAATATAAAATTCTCCCTCTCCATCATCGGGTTCATCTCTACCAACAAAAAAGAGACCATATTACTCCAATAGGTACACGAGTCTAAATTGTTTCCCTACCATCAACAGGAAGTTTCTGGAGAATATCACTTAAAATATTCTTAAGAATAACCTGGCTACCTCCCAACGGGTATACGAGGTTAAACTATTTCCCAAGAACTCCAAAAAAATACATGAGTATAAACTGTGTTCCTATGAAGACTGATACAGTGATTAACAATGCGGTATCAATTTGATGACAAAAGCTGAATTCACAAGTACAAATTTCAGCTTTAATTCAAGATCTCGACGACGGTCAAGCGATGAACGCCACGCCGAAAGAACCTTAGCTATTCTACAAAGCACTGAATAGACTGAGAGACAAAGAGATCAAGTGTTGAAGCCATCTACAGGTTCTTCTATACGATCTACCCAACCAAGCATGGAAAGGATCATAAGTAATACCTATCTTATCCAAAGCATCCCAGAACTCCTCTATAAAAGATTGAGTCTGGAATACTTTGGAGGGGGTATCTGTAAGCGTCAAAAAATGCTGATGGATATCCAAATACAGCTTAAAAGGAGATCATCCAAAGATCAAAAGAACA
>NC_033797.1:132132828-132147703 GCF_001876935.1 Asparagus officinalis
CGTTTACTGTCTCGCGGGCCGAGACAGCAAACACTGTCTCGCCCGCCGAGACAGCAAACACTGTCTCGACAGCCGAGACAGCAAATGCTGTCTCGCGAGCCTGTTTTCCGCCAACTGTTCATAGAGGCTATAAATACCCCCCGAGATTGATTTTTTTGGGGGGAGGCTGATCAGAGAGCATCCACAGGCTGATTTCAGAAGCAGAGAGGGCAGAGTACTCGAGTTTCTGTAACTCCTTGATATTCAGGCTTTGACTTGATTTTAAGAAGAACGTCTATCTTACCTTGATAAGATATCGTTTTAAGTTCTCACTTCGATAAACGAAGTCAGAATTATAAACCCCTCACGATTCGATCAGAATCTGTGATTTGGTGGTCCACGGGCTAACGCACCCCCGGCACAGGCAAAGATCCCACGCAAGCAGTGATCCAAACAACGATCCTGCGTTTGTTTCCCAAGAGTTATAATTTTCATTTTGTTGTGTAAAAGAAGTCTTATAAAAAGGCTATCTCTTTTTGAATTTATTGTAATCGACTGAAGATATAATGAATTCCATGACAAAATCAACTTTTGACGCAAACATCTACAATTTGAGACATATGGTATATACATGAGGGTTTCCTTGTTTGGATTATTTCGCTCTACGTATTACGTCTCAAGTTGTAGATTTTTAAAGTATTAATTCCATCTAGTTATATGACATTGTTGCTGGATGATTATTCTGATCGCTAGCTGCATGACTTCGTTACCCGATTGACTTATGGATTCTTATGATTATTATATTTTAGTAGTGGATTGTATTTTGATTTTGTTGGATTTCCAGTTACACATTCTTTTGACATTTCTGTTATCATATCGTATTCTGCTCGGTTTTCGTTCGTCCTATTTGTTTTGTGG
Source organism: Asparagus officinalis (assembly GCF_001876935.1). NCBI lineage: Eukaryota > Viridiplantae > Streptophyta > Magnoliopsida > Asparagales > Asparagaceae > Asparagus > Asparagus officinalis. The sequence continues at coordinate 132,133,726 of NC_033797.1, forward strand.
GATCTTGCCGTGTGCCATGCATGCTGACGTACACCTGTTTTCTATGGTGTGCGTCAAACTTAGAGAAAGAACATGTCCAGGTTGGAGATCGCCAGGAGCTAGAGGATTCTTAGCAGGAGTGCTTGCAGATAGAGTTGAAGAATAGACCGAAGTAGTTATCTCTTCTTAGTTGATATTCTTAGTTGTTCTTGTAGTATTTTCCTTTCTATTACCATTGAACACTGTATTTCGTATTTCTCCAGTATTCATTCGTTCAGATATGTTATGGGCATGTTTGACCCAAACTTATGTCTTGGATGATATTCACTTGTGATATGGATTATTTTGTTCTGAGTTTGTCTATTATATTCTTGCTAATTGTGATCGAGGACCTGTAACTTCAAATTGTATTTAATTCTAGACGCTTAGCGTATTAGGTTGAGGAGAAATGTTATTTTTATTTATTCTCCTTAATCTAATACGTTACGGGCTTGTTCACGTTCTGATTCCTGGGTATTTTGGGAAGCGGGGCGTGACAATTAGTCCCGTACCTATCATACGACAAAACATCTTGTTGACCTCTATCAGGCATCATTAAAAGGAAAAGGTAAAAATACCGAGACAAATTTTATTGATCAAAACAATATTTATGATGATCTTGATGAAATCACACACCTCGATGTAGCTGATTTCCTTGAGCAACCTGAAGTTACGAAATGATCCCATGATAAATACCCGACATTTTGAATTTTGTTATTTTCACATTTTTTATGTAATTTTCTTTATGAATTTTGTAATTTATGGACTTTATTGATATTTACTTTTATTTATAATTTTCTTTGTCATTTCTTCCCGAAGAAGAAATGGGTACCAAATATTTAGGATCAAACAATAGTGATGATAATACTTGTATTATTGATAGTGCTACTACACACACTATATTTAAAAATATGAAATATTTTTCTCATTTGAAAATAGAAGAAACAAATGTTAACACAATAAGTGATAGCGCTAAATTGATTGATGGCTTCGGATTTCTCCCTGAAGGAACTAAAATTATCAAAAATAATGCACTACTCTCGATAAAGTCTCGAAGAAGTTTGCCAAGTTTTAAAGATATCCGCCGAAATGGATATCATATCGAGACGATGAATGAGACAAATGATGAATACTTATTGACTATAAATACCATTTCTGAGAAGAAGTACGTATTAAAAAAGCTGCATTCTCTATCTTCTGGTTTATATTATATAAAAATAAGTACAACTGAAATGTATCACCTTGAACACCAGAAGTCTATTAATCCTAATGATTTTATGATTTGGCATGATCGCCTTGGACATCCTGGTTCTATAATGATGAGGTGAATAATTATAAGTTCACATGACCATTCATTGAAAAATCAAAAAAATACTAAATTCTAATGAATTCTCATGTGTTGCTTGCTCCCAAGGGAAGTTAATTGTTAGACCATCACCAACGAAAGTAGGAACTGAATCCCCTGCATTTCTAGAATGAATTTATGGTGATATATGTAGGCCTGTAGATCCACCATGTGGACCATTTAGATATTCTATGGTACTAATTGATGCATCAATAAGATGGTCACATGTAAATTTATTATCTAGTCACAACCTAGCGTTTGCGAGATTGCTTACTCAGATAATTAAACCGTGAGCATAATTTCCTGATTATCCCATTAAGAAAATTTGTCTAGATAATACTGGTGAATATTCATCACACGCCTTTGATGATTATTGCATGGCTATTGGGTTAAGTGTTGAACATCCTGTAGCTCATATTCATACACAAAATGGTCTAGCCAAATTATTTATTAAACAACTTCAATTAATTGCAAGACCATTATTAATGAGGTCTAAATTTCCTTTATCTGCTTGGGGACATGCTATATTACATGCAACAATACTTGTGAGAATTAGGTTGACAAGTTATCATATTTATTCTCCCTTACGATTAGTTCTTGGTCACGAGCCCAATATTTCTTATTTAAGAATTTTTGGTTGTGTGGTAAATGTTCCTATTACACCGCCTCAACGTACTAAAATGGGCCCTCAAAGAAGATTGGGGATATATGTCGGGTATGAATCACCTTCTATAATTAAATATGTTGAACCATTAACAGATGATTTATTTACTATAAGATTTGTAGATTGTTATTTTGATGAATCACATTTCCTGACATTAGGGAGAGGTAAAGATCAACCGAAAAAGAGAATTACTTAAAAAATATCATTAGACTTTCTTGATCCTCGTACAAAAGAATATGAACTGGAATTTCAAAGGATTATACATTTACAGAAAATTGCAAACCAATTATCGGATGCTTTTAGTGATTCTAGAATAATTACTAAATCGCATATTCCGGCAGAAAATACTCCGTTTAAAATTGATATCCAATAAGGATAAATTAAAAGTGATAATGAATCTAAAGCACGCCTGAAGCGTGGTAGACCTCTTGGTTCTAAAGATAAGAATCCTCAAAAGAAAAGAGGATCAAATTATCAAAATATTACTCATGATAAAATTCAACCTCCTAAAGAGGTCACTCCTGAAGAGCCAACTCCTGAAGAAAATGAAACTTCAATAAATTTTGTTATTACGGGAAAGAAGTAATTATCGACAATGCATTTGCATATAATGTAGCACATGATATTATGGAAAATGATGAGGATTGTGAACCCAGATTGATTGATCAATGTCGGCGAAGAAATGATTGGTTGAAATGAAAAGATGCGATCCAATCTGAATTAGATTCACTGGATAAACGAATTTTTTTGGGGATCTGTAGTCCAAACACCTAAAGGTGTAAAACCAGTAGGATATAAATGGGTATTTGTGAGAAAAAGGAATAAGAAAAATAAAATTATGAGATATAAAGCAAGACTTGTAGCCCAAGGATTTTCACAAAGACTGAGATTTGATTATGATGAGACATATTCTCCAGTAATAGATGGAATTACATTTAGATATCTTGTGCGTTTAGCAGTACATAAAAAACTTGATATGTATCTGATGGATGTAGTCACTGCTTATTTATATGAAACATTAGATAATGATATCTATATAAAAACCCCTGAAGGATTTAGCATGCCTAAAGCATGTAAATCAAATCCTAGAGAAATGTACTCCATTAAGTTGCAAAGATCTTTGTATGGACTCAAGCAATATGGACGAATGTGGTATAACCGTTTTAGTGAATGTTTAGTTAAAGAAGGTTATACAAATGACCCTATATATCTATGTGTTTTCATAAAGAGGAATGAGTCAAATTTTGTGATCATTACTGTATATGTTGATGACCTTAATCTGATTGGAACTCCTGAAGAGCTCTAAAAGGCAATTGAATATTTGAAGAAAGAATTTGAGATCAAAGATTTTGGTAAAACTAAATTTTTTTCTTGGTTTACAAATTGAACATTTAGAAAATGAGATTTTTGTTCACCAAACTGCTTATACCTAGAAGGTATTAAAATGATTCTACATGGATAAAGCACATCCATTAAGTACCCCAATGGTTGTCAGGTCACTTGATCCTTTTAAGGATCCTTTTAGACCAAAAGAAGAAGATGAAGAGATTCCTGGTCCTGAAGTACCATATCTCAGTGCAATAGGTGCACTAATGTATCTTGCTAATTGTACAAGACCAGAAGTACCATATCTCAGTGCAATAGGTGCACTAATGTATCTTGCTAATTGTACAAGACCAGATATATCATTTTCTGTGAATTTATTAGCAAGATTTAGTTCATCTCCTACAAAACGACATTGGAACGGTATAAAGCATATTTTTTGTTATCTCTAAGGAACAATTGATCTTGGCTTATTTTATTCTTATAACTCTCGACCTGAATTGCTTGGATATGCTGATGCTGGGTATTTATCTGACCTGCATAAAGCAAGGTCTCAAACTGGTTATTTATTTACATGTGGTGACACCGCTATTTCATGGCGATCTACGAAACAATCAATTACTGCCACTTCTTCGAATCATGCTGAAATAATTACAATTCATGAAGCCAGTCAAGAATGTATTGATCCACTATATTCAGAAGAATAGTGGATTGTCTCCTAAAAATAAAAATCCTCCGACTATTTTGTTTTAAGATAATGCAACTTGTATAGCTCTACTAAAAGGAGGATATATTAAAGGAGATAGAATGAAACACATTTCACCAAAATTCTTCTTTACACATGATTTGCGGAGGATATATTAAAGGAGATAGAATGAAACACATTTCACCAAAATTCTTCTTTACACATGATTTGCAAAAGAATGGTGAAATCGTTGTGCAACAAATTCGATCGAGTGATAATCTGGCAGATTTATTCACCAAGGTATTGCCGACTACAACTTTTGAGAAATTTGTAAAAAATATTGGAATGCGTCGGTTGAAAGATCTCAATGATATTTGAATCAGGGGGAGAAACTAATACACAAGAATAGTGTACTCTTTTTCCTTCACTAGGATTTTTTCCCACTGAGTTTTTTCCTAGTAAAGTTTTAACGAGGCATATTCTTTGTGTAATGTTGGACATCCAAGGGGGAGTGTTATGAAATAATATAGATATCCATTTAGTTTCCCAAGAAGTTGATATTCCCCTAGTACATTAATCTTCTTCCTAGAACAACACAATACTCCCAAGAAGTTGATATTCCCCTAGTACATTAATCTTCTTCCTAGAACAACACAATACATGTTCTTGAAAGACTAAGTTCATGAATGAGTATTAATCTTCTTCCTAGAACAACACAATACATGTTCTTGAAAGACTAAGTTCATGAATGAGTAATTAATATAATTCATGTAGCATCATCTTAGTTTGTATATAAATAGATGTATTTCTACCTCACTTTGATATAGCAATGAAGAACAAATGAAATAAAATTTCTCTCTACTTCTCGTCTACCTTTTCTTCTCTACTTCATTAGTTTCACAACAATTTTTAATTTGTAGGTAACAAAGGATTAATGACCAAAAGAACCAACTTCAATCATTTTTCCAACTTTCTATTGAAGCCCAAGATCAAGCAAAAATGTCACTAGAGGCCAACACAAAAGAGCTCAAGAATTTAAGCTAAAAAAATTAGAATCAAAGAAGTATCGACAATAGTATCCGTATTTGTACCGATATGGGTATCGGTAAGTATTGATAACCAAACGCAGTTACAGATCAAAAGCTAAAATTGTGTAACTTAGGGGCTTTGATCTAATGGCTAGTATTGATAATCGGTAATCTAAATAAGGTAGAGAGTGAGGGTTTTGGAGAGTAAAAAATTCATTTTGGAGAGGATGACCACTCTTAATTGAGAAGGGCTTCCAAAATTATAAATTTTTTATTTGTAAAAATAAAAAAATTTATCTTTCTTTTTAATTTTTATTCTTTTTCTCTTTGATGACGAAGATGAAGATTTGCATACAAGGGTTCAACCCCTTGCAACGTAAGTTTTTAATTTTTATTTTAGAATTGCATATTTTAGGATTTTATTTTCTAATTTTTATTTCATGTTTGGTAGATTAGATTCATTTTATGCTTGTAGCGTAATTTTTCTTCATGCCTATCGAGTAGATTTATTTCATTGCTCTTTTATGCTTTGATTTTTTATTTCTTCTTTTATTGTTTTGTGGTTTAAATTTACTTTCTTGTTCTTTTATACTTTTTAATATAGATTTTATTTCCTTATTTTTATTTTGTAATATGAGTAGCTAATTCTTGTAGGAAATCTAGGATTGTATAAAACTAGTTTAATTTCTTTTATGGTTTATGGATTGCTCTTTTTATACTTAAAAAGATCATGTTTATGGTAATCAACTATAGAATTAAATGATAAAAGAAAAATTAATAATCTATGCTTATCTTAAGTGGTTTGATAGGTATGCATATGAATTCTAGAATTACTATTTAGTTGCTTGTTTTTTTCATTAATAGAATATTTTACTTGCATGATAATTTAATAAATTATATTTTTCAAGTGATTTGATAATCTTTGCTTAGTGATTCTAAAGTAAAATATGATAAAAAAGAGAGTAGATCATAAATCCTAATTGAAATTAACTAGTGGATTCAATTCTAGATTCCTAGTTCTTTTACTTTTTTTAATCACTTTTTCTTTATTTGATTTTTCTCTCTTGATTCCCCTATTTTTGATTTTATTTTGTGGTATTTTCTCCTCTTTCTAATACTTTTTTTCTCTTATTTTCATTCCTTTTATTTTCCCTTTTTTAATTTTTTTTCTTTGTTTTCTTTGTTTCCTTCTTTTCTCTTGTTTTAGATTTTTATTTTTGTCACAAATCTCTCACTATATTTCTACACATTCTATTACACTCCTTTTTATCCTTGCTAAAACTAAAATTTAGAAATTTTCAAATATATATTTCTGTTGTGGGTTGGACATCTTTTCTATAGTATAACTTGATAGTTGTTCTCTTGGAACTTTTATGTATGTTTTATACCCTATCATTATGACACCTCCATAATTACCAACAAAAGGCTGGGAACACAAATTTCCACAAGATTTTAAGTCTATTATCGATCATAAAGTCGACATTTGATTCCAACAGCTTCTCAAAGAATTAGGCCACTGCACTGGAAGCAAGTAGAGAAAAGGGACCAATCGTTTTCTTTGAAGGTACAATTGTAGAAAAGATGACTGTTAGTTTCTGGCTCATGGTTAAAAAAGAACACTGAGTCTCCCCTGTCCTAGGGGTGAGCACGGTTCGGTTCAAACCGAAAAAACCGACCGAACCGACCCGAACCGACCCGAAAAAAGCGGTTTTATGAGTAAGACGGTTCGGGTCGGGTTGACAATTTTTCAAACCGAACCGACCCGAACCAACCGAATATATTCCCTTGCCTCAAACCCTACCCGTTTACCCAAAGACAAAGCAAGTCTGTTACTAAAAAATTACAACGTTAGAGTCTAGTATTTAATCCAAAAGGACAAGTTACTTCACTTAAAAACAGTATACATACATGAGCAAGAATAATAAATTAAAGTGAAGTTAAAAAATAAATACATGCTGACATAGGGTAATAAGAATATATAAAAGATAAATTAAAGTAAAGTTATACTTGATGAAGTTAAAACCGAACAAACCGAACCGAACCGAACCGAACCGATTTGCAATGGTTCGGTTCGGTTTTGAATTGTAGGTGGTTCGGTTCGGTTGTTCAAATTTTAGTAAAAACCGACCCGAACCGAACCGTGCTCACCCCTCCTGTCCATCCCTTTTCGAGTGTAAGTTTTCTTTGATTTGAAGTTTCTTTTTAGAAAGAATCAAGAAGAAAACTTTCACTTCATTGGGGATGATAGCCTCCCAATAAAATTCATTCAGTTGTTTCATATAATTAACCTCCCCATAGTTTGAATTACGCTCTAAAATTTATTAAGTTGCTCTAAATAACACTCCATTTCAAAGAAATATGTAGACTTTGAGGTCTAACATAAAATCAACAAAGATTTGGAGTCTAATGTGCCATAAAAGGCCAGAAAAGAAAATAAGAAGTTAGCTGAAAAGAATCATAACACAAACAGTTAGGGATGTGCGTGGGCTGGGCTGGTTCAGCCCCGAGACCCGGACCCGTCGGGTTCAAGGTCGGGTCGGGCCCGACCCGAGCCCAGCTAAGTCAAGCCCCGAGACCCGGACCCGTCGGGTTCAAGGTCGGGTCGGGCCCGACCCGAGCCCAGCTAAGTCAGAGTGAATCGGGTCTATTTTTCTGATCCTGGGTTTGGAACTGGACCCAGCCCAACCCACAACCTGCCTAGGTGCGGGCCGGGTCTGAGCCGGCCCATGGCCCGTGGGTCGTGGGCCAGCCCATAGGTTTTTTATCCAATTTTCCCTACTTTTTATCTTCTTAATTATATTAAATATGCATTTACAATTATAAAATTATTTCTAATTTATTTTTTAGTAATTTAAATTTGTATTAAACTATTTTTAAACTAGTATTAAACATTTTAATTCTTTTACGTAAACAACAACAAGCTTAAAGATTGTTGTTTTGTCTCTCAGTGGGCCAAAAAGCCCACGAGCCAAATACATTTGGCATTTTGATTTTATTGGCAGCTAGCTGTGGACCCAAAGGGCTAAAGGAAAAGCTAGTTGCAGACCCTAAAAGCTAAAAGAATAACCAGTCCAACTAAACAACATATCATGAACGGAGGCGAGTGGGCCGTGGCCTGATCCCGGGTTTGGAGCGTCAAGGTCTTTGATACTTTTCTCATTCTCGCTACGAGTTTATCTTTCATTAGTGTGAATAATAGAGTTGCATATGATGGAACGGTGACACATGCACATTCCCCTTTTTCACTTCCTCCTAATTTATCTTCTTCAATTGGAGTTCTAGGGTCAGTCTCTTAGTAAGAATTTTTCCTAAAAGGACTATATAATAGCGTTTGGCAACCGTGGTGTTTTTGTCGTTTCTATTTATTTTTTCAACAAAAACAAAGAAACGCGTTTGGAAACCGGGGTATTTTTTTGACTTTTCCTTTTACAAAATCTAAAAATTAAATACTTTTCTCAAAACACCAAAAATGTGTTTTAAGATTCCGTTTTTTCATCTAAGCCACGGCAGCATCGCTCACGAACGCAGCTGCCGGCACCTCCGCCACCGGCGCTACCCCGCCGCCCTCGGGTCCTGCCGTCACCGACCCAGCGACCCCACCGCTCGCCGTCATCGCGGCCAGTCGCCGCCGCCCGCCGTGCGCCATCAGCCGCCTCCTGCCCCGCCGCTCCCCCGCCCGGCCCCGCCGCCCGTCAGCCGGCCGCTCAGCCACCCTTGCACCGCTGGCGTCGACGGTTGCCGCCCCGCGCGCACCAGTCGGCCCGTCGCCTCCAGGGGGGGTCGGCCCACTGCCGGCCACCCTCCACCCGCCACTGCAGCCGCCTTGTCGGCCGTAGCTACCGCTGGCGTCCTACAGCGCCGTCGGCAACGCGTCGGTCGACCACCGCCAACCCGCCGGCCACCGTCGCCGCCCGCCGCCACAGCCCGTCCGGCCCGCCCGTCGCGATGCGAATTGGCGACGTCGCCGGCCGCTACACCACTTCGGCGCTACCCACGCGGTAGCCGAGCAGTCGTCGTTCGCGTGCGTGATTGATTCCGCGCGCCCGTCGGCCGGCCACTGACCCGCCAACCGGTGCCGAGCCGTCGCGTCGCACCACTCTACCAGTGCTCAGGCTGCCGCTATATAAATGATCAAACTAGTTTGACCAAAATGGTGTTTTCAAAACACATTTGAAAAAGAAACACCATGGCATGGTGTTTTTTACAAAAAACACAACAAAAAAAACACATTGATTACCAAACACACCCAACTACACAGGTTACAATAAGCAAGATTTTTAAGAAACACAAATATAATACCATATTGGGTACATGAAAAGAACTGACAAAGAATTGTGACACGGAATATGCATGCCACTAATAAATGACATAATAGAAGCTCATAAGGTTTCCATTTTGGACCTTCACACAATGATGTGAACATTTCACTTTTAGTAAACTTTTCATGAAATAATAATGCGTACTAGGTTGTTAATTAGTAATGACAAGGCACACACATACCTCTCTGCCTTCTTGGTTTTAACTGATTTTGGACCTTGTATAACCTTAAGGCTTAGAGTGCTACCAGTGCATGCTCAAGATTCTTGAATCAACTCCCTAATTAGAGAGAAAAATTGTTGGAGAAAATTTGTAGAATATCTACTCCATTCGAGTACTTTCCTGCATTGAAGTGAAGAATGTCCAATTTTGTGAAGTATGAATGACATAATATTCAGTACCTCAGGGCTTAGGGGGATTCTAAAATCAACTCCCAATCTGTGAAGAAAAAAGTTGAAAATATTTGTAGAGTGTCAACTCCATTTGACTTCCTTGTTTGATGTGATGATTTTTATTTTTGTTAAGTTTTCATGGCATATTATTCGGTTCATGGCTGGACGTGATGCCGGTGCATGCACAGCCGCCTTCCTACTTACATGGCAATCCGCTTGCCTTTTATTTTTTATTTTTTATTTTATTGGACTCGGATCCTATATATAATCTTTTGTGTTTAGAGGTCTAGCAGTATCTAATTAGAATCCCTAGCTAGGTCAACTCTTTAGTCTGATAAAAAAAGGCTTCAGAGATTTTTACTAGAGAAGAGATCTCTAGCTATGGAATTTCAGGAAGCAAGAGTACAAAGAGATCTAGCTATGGAATTTCAGGAAGCAAGAGTACGTCCTATGTTTTTCTCTATTTGCTATTTATTTCATGCGTCATTTTTCCGTTACATCTAGGAAAATTTTCTCATTAGAGGAGAATTGAAGAGTACCTTAGGTTTTTCTTTATCGCATTCGGATCCTATATATAATCTTTTGTGTTTAGAGGTCTAGCGGTATCTAATTAGGATCCCTCTAGCTAGGTCAACCCCTTACTCCGAGAAAAAAAGACTTCAGAGGTTTTTTTATATTAGAGAAGAGATCTGGCTATGGAATTTCAGGACGCAAGAGTACGCCCTATGTTTTTCTCTATTTGCTATTTGATTCATGCGTCATTTTTCCATTACGTTTGGGAGATTTTCCTCATTAGAAGAGAATTGAAGGGCACATTAGGTTTTTTTATCGCATTCGAATCCTATATATAATCTTTTGTGTTTAGATCTAGCAGTATCTAATTAGGATCCCTAGCTAGGTTAGCCCCTTAGTCCGAGAGAAAAAAACACTTTAAAAGTTTTTATTAGAGAAGAGATCTGGCTATGGAATTTCAGGACGCAAGAGTACGTCCTATGTTTTTCTCTATTTGCTATTTATTTCATGCGTCATTTTTTTTGTTAAATCTAGAAAAATTTCCTCATTAGAAGAGAATTGAAGAGCACGTTAGTATTTTTTAAATGTTTGTGGTAATTTACATTTTATTGATTTTTCCATGCTTTCTCTATCAAGAAGTTAGTAATTATGGAGAAAGAAACTTTATCAAACTTTTCATGTACGGTCATTGAACCAGAATAGTGTTGGGGTTGAACACACAAACGACAACCCATGCCCTTCCGGATCTTGTGTCGAAAGTAGGTAAGTAAGAAATCACAATAAATAAAAGAAAACTTACAGGAAAGAACGAACAAAAGAAGAAAACACCAGATTTAACGAGGTTCGGCAAACGTGCCTACGTCCTCGGGAGCCACACCAGAAATTCTTCGATTAATTGAAGAAGATTACAATACTCACAATAGGTCACACTCACCCTAAGATCTCTGGTCTCAAAGTGCCATCAAAACCCTTTCAAAACTGTCCTAACATTGCCCTAAAAACGTTTTAGGAAGCATATATATACACAGCCCAAAAACAGATTCCAACCCGAACCAGGAAACTGCCTGACCCGACTTCGGTCGACCGATATCATCTCATAGGTCAACTGGTTGATCACCATCGATCGACCGAAGCAATGATATCATTGCTTTGGTCGACCGTCCAGAACCCTATTTTCTACAGGGTTTCTCGTGCACGTTTTCGGTCGACCGGGTAAAGCCCGTCGGTTGACTTTCCCGAAACTCTTGTAATATTTTTGGCTTTACATCGATCGACCGATGAGCTTGTCTTGGTAGACCGATAAGAGGATTTTTGTGCAGTTTGTGATTTTTGATTCCAGGTTTGGTTCTCCACTCCTGAAACCAACAATCTCCCACTTGGAGACCAAGCCGTCATCAATGAGCTCTCCTGAACTCCTGCCATCTTTGCAAGCATCTTCTGCTACCCGAAAAAAATTCCATTTCTTCAATCAATATCATCTTGGCAATCTCTCCTATCCTCTTAGTGTGGCTCCGCCTTCGTCTTCTACGCGTGAAGGCCAACTAAAGTTGCACAACTCTAGTTTGTCGATGGTCACTGCTTTCGTCAACATATCTGCATGATTTTGGCTCTACAAAATATTCTCCAACTGTAACTTCCCATCCTCTATCAGTGAGCATATGAAGTGATAACGTACGTCCATGTGCTTCGTTCTAGCGTGATATACTAGATTCTTGGCAATGTGTATAGCAATCTGGCTATCATAATAAAGAACGTTGTTCCCCTGCTTTAAACCCAGCTCTTCCACGTACCCGATCAACCAAATCATTTCCTTGCTGGCTTTAGTTATTATGACATACTCTGCCTTAGTCATGGAAAATATTACTATCTTCTGTAACGTGAGACCCAACTCACTGCTATTGACACTAAGGTATAAACATACCCCGTGGTACTTCGCCTCGTATCATGATCACCGTTAAAATATGCATCCACGTATCCCCGTAGTACCAACTCCTTTCTTCCAAAACACAATGACATATTTGTAGTCCCCCTCAAGTAACACAATATCCACTTCACGGCCTCCTAATGTTGTTTCCCTGAATTACTTGCAAATCTGCTTACAACTCTCACTGCATGGGCGATATCTGACCTCGTATAAACCATCGCGTACACAAGACTACCAATGGCTGATGAATATGGTACTCTGCTCATGTGCTCCTTCTCTGTATCTGTCTTGGGCATTGCTTCTAAGATAACTTGAATTGACTTCTAAGGGGCATGCCGACGGGCTTGGCATTCTCCATGTTGAATCTCTAAAGTACATTCTCGATATATTCAGCCTGACTTAACTTCAGCGTCCCTTGAGCTTCATCTCAATTGATTCGTATCCCAAGAATTTGCTTCGCTACACCTAGATCCTTCATAGCAAACTCTTTCGCCAACTGCTTCTTCAATTTGTTTATCTCTTCTAAACATGGTCCTGCAATTAACATGTCATCAATATATAATAATAACACGATATAGCTAGACTCGAACCTCCTGAAGTAGCAATAATAATCTGAGTTGTATCTTCCATAGCTATTGCTCTGTATGAAGTTATTGAACTTCTTGTACCACTGTCTCGGAGCTTGTTTCAAACCGTACAAGCTCTTCTTGAGCTTACACATCATCTCTTCCTTTCCTTTTTCTATAAAGCCAACATGTTGCTTCATATAGATTTTTTCATTCAAGTCACCATAAAGAAAGGTAGTCTTCACATTCAACTGCTTAAGGTAGAGATTTTTAGTAGCTACTAAGCTCAACACCATTCTGATGGTTGTAAGCTTCACGATGGGAGAAAATATCTCCGTATAATCTACTCCTTCCCGCTGTTGGAACCCTTTCATAACTAATCTGGCCTTGTACCTCTTGCTTCCATCACTCTTCTGTTTGACCTGATAGATCCATTTGTTATGTAAGGCTTTCTTCTGTGCAGGTAGCTGGGCTAACTCCCATGTCTCGTTCGAGTGTAGAGAATCCGTCTCTTCTTGCATTGCATGCTCCCACTGCTGATATTCACTAACTTGCATAGCCTCCTCATAGCACTCTGGTTCATTGCTATCTGTCAAGAGTAAATAATCTAGTGATGAAAGATATCTGGGATTCAGTTTGGGTACCCTGGATGACTTCCGAATCTCCACGCCCTAGACAGTAGTCTCTGCACCTAGAGTCTCCTCCATTCTTCGGTCAGAACTAACATTGTTTCCTCCATCTGGAAGTTCCTCCAAATCCATGTACTCAGATCCACCTGCATCCTTAGTGCTGCTCCCATTGCTTTGGCTATCCCTGTTATTGTTCATGTCCTGGTACATCACCTTCTCATTGAATATGATGTCTCTGCTCCTGATGATTTTCCTGTTCTTCTCATCTTGCAGATGATACCCAAACTTATCAATGATGTATCTAATGAATGTACAGTTTTGTAACTTAGCTTCTAGCTTGTCCCTGACATGATCACTGATATGAACATATGCCACGCAGCCAAATACTCACAAGTGTGAGAGATTACTATCTTGTGACTCTAAACCTCTTTTGGAATCCTAAAGTTTAATAGAACTGATGGTTCATGATTAATCAAATAAGCTGTTGTATGCATCGTGTCTACCCAAAACATCTTAGGTAGACCTGCATGTAAGCTCATGCTCCAAGCATGCTTTGTCAATGTTAAAAGGCCCT